>NW_019392692.1:682385-770570 GCF_000648675.2 Cimex lectularius
TTTTTTATCTCAACTAAAAACCTTAATTAATTGTAATATATTAATTGGTCAAGCGGACCACGAAATTAGTGAATTTAATGATTTAAAATGAAGTATACTTCACTAAAGCTCTCCGTGGCCATTTCATTTGTCGTCGAGAATCCAATCCGATTACACGACATTTGAACAATGGCAAAAAGGAGGGAAAATTCAAAAGGTGGGGTTGAGATGGGAAGTTAGTGTCCGAGTGGATCGAGGTACCGATTGCTCAAGTGGTAGAGCAGCGGCGAATCAAGCCGAAGATCGTGGGTTCGAATCCCGCTCGTGCCATTGACTTTTTTATCTCAACGAAAAACCTTAATTAATTATAACGATTGCAAGTATTTACTAAAAATAAACGAGGGTGGCCATTTTTTGCCTGTCAGAGAATAAGCTCAAAAATGCACAAGCATGTTCATCCACGCATTAAAACGTTCAGCCTATCACTTTCGCAGTCCACCGGTAATTCCTTTTTTTGTAATTTACAATAAATGACGGGAAGACCTCGGGCATCAACCATCCAGGTGTTTTCAGTCCGGCGTCATACTGTCCGTCCAGCCGTCGTGGTTTGGCTCCAGGGCTAGGTCTCCTATCAACAGCTAGGTCACTTCAGCTCCACTCGCAATCAGTTTTATGGCCACTCACATTGTTACTCACCCTTAAATACATTCTTACTGATTTATATATCATTCACTCAGTGAAGGAGGTGGAGTACCCGATATTCCTCCATCACCTTTTACACTTAAACTAAACTAATTGAGGGTGGATGAAATTCTCATAGCCCGGTACCGGTCCTCTTAGATTATACTTCACCCCAGTAAATATTCACTCTCAATACACTCTTGGGACACGAATCTATCATGACATGCAATAAAACTACCTGTTTCTCCCTAGAAAAGGAAGATCTATTAGATATTATTTTTATAATATATACATATACCTGAACATATATGGTGTATATGTACATTTTATTTCTTGTGTTATTTATTTATAATGTATTTTGTGTGGTCAAAACGATGTAGTAATATCGGAACAGGATTTATTGAATTTTTTTTAAACAAAGAAAGAATATTCATTATTGCATTTTACATTTTTTTTAATTTCATCGTTTTAAATTAAATAATTTCGACATGCTTTTATTAATCGATATTTCATATTTTCTTAAAGGGACCGCGGTAGTCGAGTGGTTAGCATGGTTGAGACTCTCGGTCATACAATCACGTTCATTCGACGTCGACCCTGGCTAATGTATATAACCTTAAAGCAATTTAAAAAAATTAAAAATTTCATTTGACGTCGATTAAAAAAAAATTAAAATTTGAGTTTTCTATCATCCAGGTGTTTGTAGTGGCTTTGTTTATTATTTTACTAGGCAACTCACCTCACACAAAACAGCCACCGAACCGCACTGTACTAACATACTAATCACTGATAATGACAAAATGCCGAAATGAATATGACAGACCGAACGGACGAGCGTGAGCGGACCAGGGTAAATGGAAAATGAAATAAAACCGCTACTATTGCTAATGCAAACGTGATAATAATTTAAAATTCAATTTGAAACCCTCATACATTATTGTTTGTAGAAATTTGGTTTCCTACCCTTTATATTCTATTATGTTTTAAAGGTATTTACAACGAAAAACACTCCTGCCAACGTGAAACAGTAACATGTTTAAATCGCGATAGCTTAAATGTGTTGAAAATCATAAACATTATTAACATTTTTAATATATTTGCCTTTTTTTTCAATATACGTAAATTCTCATCTTAGAATTTTAAATAAAGTTTGTTGATAAATTAACAAAAAAATGTCAAAAAATGAAATATTGATTCCTGTTATAATTGTGTGCCGTTTTAAAACAGAATGAACGATTAATCGGTAGACTTTGATTTTGAGAAACGCCAATGCAAAGTTTAATTATATTATAAATCCGTTGAGCTCTTTTAAAATAAAATAGAAAATCGAGCTTTTTGAATAAAAGAATCAAATACTTTTAAAACTCTAATTTTCAATTTGCCCGTTCGTTTTGACAAGTAGAAAATGTAATTAATTGTTTTTAACGTTGCTTAAATCACTAATTTATTTTCATTGTAATAATTTAAACGGATACATAAATTGCAAATTCACTCCTGTTGTATCTTCATAACGTAATTTAGAAAAAGTTAAACTTAGAAATAGTTTTAGTTTTTTCCAATCACATATCTTTTTTTATACAAACGAGAAATTTCAAGGCTTTAAGTAACTAAAACGATCAAAAATTATTTAAAATGTTTTTATTTTAAGAACACACAATGTGTCATTGTAATGTTAAACCAAATTTAGTAATATAGTCTAACAACAATACAATTGTGCGAAATACAATTGTGCATTTTCATAGAGTAAATTAGCAAAAAAAATTATGAAAGTTTTAATTTTTTCCAATTTATTTCATTTATAAAATCAGGCATTTTAAAAGGTTTAAGTATAAAAAAAATTTACAAATTATTTTCAAAAAATCTAACATTCTTTTAATAAACCTACTATTTGTTGATGATTTTCAAACCAAATTTATTTATGTAAGGTGAAAAGAACAACTATTACAAAAACCAGTCTGCATTTTATATCATTTTCTAGGGTGTTAGAGATTCCCTCCCCTTTTTCAACAAAGTAAAACTATTAAAATATGGAGGAAAACGGTTTTATATTAATTAACTAAATTAGCGAATAAAATGGGTAACAGTTTATATTTTTTTCAACCTCATATCTGTTTATAAAAGCGGACAATTTAAGAGCTTTTATTATCATATTTTGTTTAGAAATTATTTACGAGAAATCCAACTTCTTTATTCTAAAACTAGACACTATTTAGTGGCCATGTCAAACCAAATTTATTATTATAGAGTGTAGAGAACAACTATTACATCAAATTTTACGTAATTTATTTCATTTTCTATGTCGTTACGAGATTATTCTTGTTATTTAAACCAACAATTAAGACAATTAAAGTATGTTGTAAAACGCTTTTATATTCATAAAATAAATTGCCAAAAACAATAAGAAACAGTTTTAATTTTTTTCCAACCTCCTATTTTTATAAAATCAGGCAATTTCAGATCTCCAATTAACTAAAAATATTTAGAAATTGTTTACGAAAAATTAAATGTTTTTCTTTTAAAACCATTATTTGTTTGTCATATCAAACCAAATTTATTTATTAAAGGGAAGAGAACAACACTGTATTTTATTTTTAATTTATTAAGTTTTCTAGAACGATACACGGTTTATTTTCCCATCTGTGACTACTAAAAGAAACAAGTAAATATGTTTTATCTACATAAAGTAAATTAGAAAAACTTAAACTTCTTAAAAATAAGAAACAGTTTTAATTTTGCCCAACCACATATCTTTTTTATAAAGGCAGGTAATTATAGAGCTTTAATTAAAAGAAATGTATAAAAATTATTTACGAAAAATCCATTGTTTTAATTTTAAAACTGTCTGTTGGTGATTGACCAAATTTGTTTATGCAATGTGTAAACAAAAAACTATTAAAGTGGTACATAAAACAATCTGCATTTTATTTTGTTTTCTTACGCAGTTTTCCTCTCTTAGTTTTAATTTGCACCAATTAAATATCATGTTTGTAGATAAGGGAAATATTATGGAATTAAAAAACAAAAACTGTTTAGAAATTGTTTTCGAAAAATGTGCAAAAAACGTTTGTAACCACGAATATCACGTCATTTTTGAAACGTAGGTATCTCGTGGATGAAATTTATTTTTGCATTATAACAGACATTTTGTTAATCAACACGTTTAACCGCCATAGATAAAGTTTTGTAGATTTATCGAACAACTTATGCAGATAAAGTCCTCTCAGTTGTTATCAGCGTTGTGGTCTGGACCACATCTAATAACTACTGAGAGAGCAATAGATTAAAAAAAACTTGATATCATTTCAGTACAAAACGTCAGATAAATTAATGCAATGAAATTGTTTGTCAGCAGAATCGGAAATTATATATTTAACTGGTAGATTTTAAAAAATTAATCAGAATATGTATTTTTCCCCCTTATATCCTTAGTTAACGTCAAAATTGTAATTATATTCTCAACTACAAAACCAAATTAGTGATGTTTTTTTTAAATAAACGAGGACGAAGATGACCTTTTCAGTTTAAATGTGGTAAATTTTCTAAAAAGAAACATTTCCTAACGGTCTTCGTTTTGATTAAATGGCTTCTAAATTAGAAAGATTTTACATTTTTTTGATTAAAAGAAATGCCAATGTAAATTGTATTTTGCGAGAGGCTTATTGATAAAATAAATATAATAAATTGCTAGAAAAATTTAATTTAATTCGGAATTTTTATACAAAATCAACAAGTTAGATATAATTTACATAATTTGAATTATCAATAACGTCAACAATGGTTGTTAAATTTAAATTTTAATTAACGTTTATAAATAAACCGTGATAGTTAAAAGGAGAAGTGAGTACTGATATCACTTTATAATTAAATTATATAGATCAGTATAATAGTTTGTGGAATGATAGATATGAAGGATTACATACATGTTTAAAACTGTAAATATATTTTTCTCGGTACATGACTTTCAGAGAAGCTCTGAAATATGTTATTTGAACATTTTTATATAAGAATAAAATGTGAATTTAGGCTGGAGGCAAAATCAATAAAATGCGACATCAATCACGCTGTCATCAATATTCCATCCGAAAGTTGTCTCTCTACCTTTTCTTCTGGAGGATGGTTTTTATCCAATCAAGGTGAGCTTTCTCCCATGTGTCGAAGGGCACTTCGCCGGCACAAAGCGCTTCTCACTTGAGACGGACCGAAAAAAAGAGAAATTTAAAATTTCTCCAATTGAAAAACACGCGTCACGGCACTGAGGGCGGAACGGGCGGCAGCTGTAATCCGACGTTCACACCGCGAACAGCAGGAACGCACTGGCTCGAGATCGCGCATCTCCCGTGCATGCGCCCCCTCCGAGTAGCGCCCTCCTCCGAACACCCTCCAAAATTCTATTTCTGTCATCTTTTTACCGCCACAATTATTTTGGCAGACACGCGCCTCTATGTGAAGTAATATTAGAGCGCCTAGATATTTCCTTGTTACATGAAAAATTTGAAAAAAGCTCAAACAACTATAAAGAATGTCTATTTACTATTTACTGTTCAAAGTATAAACTTTGAATAAAATTAATAATCAACAGGTATTACTGATTTTCACTCCTTTCTATTGTTGAAACAAATTCATCATTTAATTAACCAGTTATATGATCGGTAATTATAAAAATATGTGCAAAAATTAGTTAGGACAGCTGATACAACTACCGATTATTCAATACCAATCAATTTTAAACACAAAATCAAAATATTTTATTTTCGACCATATTTATATAATATATTCCAGAATAACATAAAAATAAAAAAACGATTTCTAAAAATGATGCTAAGCCTTTAAACAAATTAATTATTATTGGGTTGGTGCCAAATTAATGCAGGTTTTGAAAATTTGTTTTATTTACGCATGTGCTTGTCTTGTATACAAAGCTAAATCGTCAAATCTAATTTATGGAATATAATAATTAGTTTATTATAATAGGCGGACCTATACGCCGATGACTCCCAAAAATACATATCCTTCCACCCTTCCGATCTTCACTCGGCCATTTTCAAGATCCAAAAAGACTTAAACTCCATCAACGAATGGGCACATAAAAATTCCCTAGCCCTCAATCTGTCCAAATCCACTGCCGTAATTATTGGTTCCAGGCAACTTTTCAATTCCCTCCCGAGCATCCCACCTCTCATGTTAAATAACCATTCCATTCCCTTCTGCTCCTCGGTTAAGAACCTAGAAATAGTCTTTGACCAAAACCTTTCCTGGCATCCTCACATTTTCCAAATTTTCCGCCTTCGTATCACCTCCCTCCGCCTATTTCGTCAGTCTTGGCTTCTCTTACCTTTCTCCACCAGCAAAGTCCGTGCATCTTCCCTTATACTTCCCTTCCTCGATTACAGTTGCGTGGCATACGGTGATTCCTCGGAGGGGTGATCGCACGATTGAAACGTTATGAATTGATGCGTAAGATTCGTGTTCGGCACACCACGGGGTCCCGCGTCTTGGGGTTTTATTCCCAACATCCCTGTCTCTATCCCTCCTTCCGTGCACATTCCTAGGTTGCTTTCTTTTCCAGTCCATCCACACTCGTCGTCCTCCTTACATCACCCAATCCTTCCAATTCAACTCCTTACATCACACTCGTAACACCCGCTCATCCCCAGTTGACCTTATCCTTCCACAACATACAACCCATACCTTCCAAAGAACCCTTTCTGATCCGAGCCCCTAAAATCTGGAACTCCCTTCCCCTTTCTATTCGTCACGCTGCTTCCTTTTCCTCCTTTAAATCCCACCTGTATAATCACCTCCTCTCCCTCCAGAGACCTTACGTTAATATTTGATATTTTTGTTTAATACACTTGTTATTTCTTCTTATGGCTTGTCTTACTTGTATTCATTGTGCCAAGATTTTTACTTCATTTTATTTTTAATTTCATAGAAGTAACTTCAATTATTTATTGATTATTTGGAGATCGTGAGATGCGGTCTGGTGTGACGTAGGTTTTAGAAAAACGTTTTCTCGGAAAAGAAAACGTTTTTCTAATACCTACGTCATACCAGACCGCATCTCACGATCTCCAAATAATCATTAACTAACGGTCAATAAACACCACACATTCCTTTGTTTATTTCATGTATATTATTCTTAAGGGACACCAGTACCAGAATATATTTATTTTTCTTCTTCTTCTCCTTCTTAAAATTTCTGTATTGTGTATATCATTCTATAAATTCATTTTCGTATCTTAAATGCACTTGTATAATCCAAACAATGTTTGTAAATCCCAGGCTCTGAAGATGATCTCAATAAAAATCGAAACATTGGCACGATAAAGAAAATGTTTTTCTAAACCTACATCACACCAAACAGTAACTCAAGATCACTAAATATCGATTGTAATTTGTTTAAAAACTCGTAAAAATGGAAAATTAAACACACAGACAACAACTTTCAATTCACTCAGAAATAACGGATGCATCATTTTTAAAAGATTTTTATTTTTTTTTAAAGAATTTTAAAGAGAAAAGATTTTTAAAAGAAATGGGAGTCATATTGTATTTAGCCGTGTTCGATAATCAATGTTTTGTGTTAAAGTTCTGTTGTTCATAGAAGAAACTTCCTTTATTTATTTCATGTATATATTATTCTTAGGGACAACAGTCCCAGAATAAAGTTACTTTTTTCTTCTTCTTAATTACGTTTAAGTGTTATCATTTATGAAAGCATTTTTCATTATTTTGAATTTTATAAGAGTGAGGACCTGCGAAATTAAATATGACCAAACTAGATTTCCGTCAAAGTTATTTGTACGAATTTAAACTTGAGCGATGTGCGTCCCAAACCGCACATAACATCAGTAGAGTTTGGGGGGAGAGAAGCATTAGGGAATGCACGGTGCACCGATGGTTTCTGAGATTTCGATCTCGGAGACAGGTAAGGTCGTGGTAGGCCTTTCGTTCTGGACGACTAGAAAATTCATGGAAGACAACACGAGTAATCGCGGTAGAATAGAATTGGTCAAATGCAAGTGGGTACCGCACGAACTAACCGAAGCCCAAAGAAATGGACGTTTTAAAATCGGCACGTCCCTTCTGCTGCGCCATTAAATTTCTCGATCAAATCATAACGTGCGATGAGAAATGGATTCTGTTGATAACAAAACGCGTACAGGTCGATGGTTGGACAAAGATGAAGCAACAAAACACTTTCCGAAACCAAATCTTCACCCCAAAAGTTATGGTGACATGTGGTATTATAATTCTGGAAATTATAGTGTACAACCCCAGCAGTTATTAAAGTAAACTAACACAGCAGAGAAATATTGCCGAGAAATTTACAAAAATTTACACACGAGTAACTGGAACGTCTTTGTCCCGCATTGGTAAGAGGACTTCTTCATGTAACGCCAACATGTCGTATTACCAACACTGCGGCAACGTAAAAACTTAATTATGAAACATTAACGCACCCTCCATATTCACCCGACCTCTCCTACAGAATTCCACTTTTTTAGGCACTTTGATGACTTCTTGAAGGATAACATTTTTAGAGAACACGGTGAAGCCGAAAACCCCTTGGAAGGCTTTAATAAAAATTTTATGTTAGCAGAATAAAAGCGGTTATTACACATTGGCAAAAATGTATTGATTGTGATAGAATTTATTTCGAATAATTTTCTTTATTTTTAAAGATTAAAAATAAATATTTACTACCATATTAAAATCTGCATTATTTTAGCACCTGCCCTGTAAACGGCTCTTATCCTTAAAGCTTTGACTTGTCCTCTCTATGCTCAGCCTCGCACCAACAAAGGTGGTGTGGTGTCCGTTGTTTCTTCTTCTCCAGAGTCTGTGATGTTCAAAATGCAGTTCTACTATCATACTACCCTAGGTTTTGTAGCTCTGCTGTTAGTTTCTGCGATGGTCCTTGGATGGACATTTTCTCATTCCTGGCGGAAAATCCCGTTGGATCGAGGACTTATTTTTAAGCCAAATGATAAATGACATTTAATATAAATCCATGATGTTCTCATTTTGGTCCAGTTCTAAAGGAGTTCAAATTGCCGCTTCGGCGAAATAAAAGAAGAAACGGCAAAGCACTACCTCGCAGAATGTGATAGGTATGCTAGGTCTAGATTTGAAATCTTTGAAGGAGAGGTCATCACCAAATCACTCCCGGAGATAAAATGGTCCAAAATCTTGGGGTTTGTGAACAAGTCCAAGAGGTTTATGCAGGACACGTGAGCCGACCAAGTCCTGGACCTTTTAGGGACGGGGTACGAGTCTACCCACGCATTTAACCCATCGGGTCTTGGTCGCCCACCCTGCATAATATATATATATAAAGGAGTTCAAACCTAAAACTGGGGCTTTGGCATTCCATACTCGATTGGAATAGTACGAATTACTTTTAATTTCAATTCCTTTATTGGAAGTTTTTTAATTTTATTTTGTATTGTTATTTAATTTTTAAATTTTTTACATTTTTATATATTTAAACTTATTTAATACAATTTTCTTATCCTCCGTAATAATCCTCAAATACGAAGGTAGGAAAACGGATTTTTTTAAAATTACCTAAATCGGCTAAATTTTTTTTCTAGGTTCCTAGGGTTCATTGGCAAGGAAGCTCTGACACGGGTAATATTTTTCCATCAAGTACCTAAAAGGTTTACTTAAAACTGGAAAACCGTGTTAGAACTAATTCGCAGCTTTTATTTCAACAATCCAAACACAAAAATAATTATATGAGTAAAATGAGATAAATGGAAGCAATATTTTTTTTCAAAGCAGTTTAAAATATAATAAATGAAGCACAGAAGCCAATGTTGTACTTAACTATATTATATAAGAAATAAAACCACAGAAGACGGCTTAACGCCAGTGTTTCTTCCTTTTGCCCTAAAATTATTCAACTCCAACTTCTCACTTATTCTTACATGTTGAATGTAACTTCTGATCGAAAAAGTAAGATCAGAGTCCCTTTATATCTACTGTTTTGTTTATACTGTCTATACAGGGTGCGTCTTGTTCATTTCAATTTCATTTTTTGAGGGCACATGATATTTGATTAGTAAAGAAAGGATTTTTTTTAAATACAAAAATATAGTATTTTATATATTATTACAATTTTTAGTTAGTACAGACACTGAAGATGGCAAAATGCTGAACCACGTCTGATAGACCAACCACCGAGAAAATTCAGCCCAAAAATATGACGTTAAGGATGAATTTACAAGAAGAAATTTTCCCAATTATTAGCAGATATATTATTTCATGTGTAGAAATAAAGAAATGAAAAATTCACACAAATTATGATTTATGATGATTTTGTACTCTTTAGCATAATGTTTTTATGATCAGATGTGTGGGCGAATTAACATATAATTGATAGGCAACATAAAACATGTTAATAACACTTACGTAAAATGAGACTCAACATTATAACCTTGTTACAATTAATTAAGGTTTTTAGTTGAGATAAAAAAGTCAATGGCTCGAGCGGGATTCGAACCCACGATCTTCGGCTTGATACGCCGCTGCTCTACCACTGAGCTATCGTGACCTCGATCCACTCGGACATCAACTCCCCTCTAGCCGAAGATCGTGGGTTTGAATCCCTCTCGTGCCATTAACTTTTTTCATCTCAACTAAAAACCTTAATTAATTGTCTTGTATTAATTGGTCAAGCGGACCACGAAAATAGTGAATTAATGACTTATACTTTATATTTGACTGTAACAAACAACCTAAAAGAACAACGATAACCCAAATGAATTCAGTCAATCCGGGAGGGGCACACGGAAATTTTCAGTATAAATGGAAATTCAAGTAAATGCGAATGAAAATATAAGAAAAGTGCTGGAAAAATCTGAAAACATACAAACAAAAGAACCAGCATGAAAATTGTGTAAAACAGATTCGTAACTTTGTTGTTACCGATCCTCAGTGTGTTGGTCTGCCAACACGTTTCGACGTTTCGCAATCTTCCGTGACTGTGGCAGACGAAACGAAAAAGTCAGGTCAAACATCCGATCATTGGTTAGTAAAGATCCAATTATAATCATGAATTAAAAAATCAGGAACAAGGCTAATTTGAAAAAAAAGAAAAACACTCCGTTCATTCGTCAAGATTTCAAAGAGTGTTTTCCATTCATTCATTACATAAATAGAATTATAGTTTTAAATAGAAACTGCGCTATGTTAATAAGATTTCTGACAGCCGAAATTTCACTATTTCAGCCGAAATTACAAGTAATAAAACTAGAACAAGTTTGAAAAGAACTGGGTTAGTTCTATCGAAGGATTTCCCAACCATGAGAAAATTAAATCCTGGGCGGAAGACGACTCGTCAACATAATAAGAATCTAATGCAATACGATATGCTATATACGGAGAATAAGCTGTGGACCTTGGTGGAATTATAGAATAAAAAAGCTCAGCCTTATATTGTTCTCCGGGAATGAAAAGGCGTAATACGTTGCATTTAAAATGTTGCAGAATAAAGGGGAAACTGAAGAAAAAGAGGTCTAAGAAAAGGAAGGATCTTTCGAGAAGCTCTCTATATTTTGTCTAGGGCAAACTAGTCCTAACGAAGAACCAATCAAATGGAAAATTATTTAAGTTGATTTTTGATCATTGATCAATGGTAACACTATTTTAGTTGTTTTTAGATTTTATGTTTACCGTTTCAGATTTAATAAAGAAGACAAATAATAGAAAATTTTCTTTATAAATTCTATATAATTTTTCAAATGCATATTTCATATTTTTTATGTATGAAACATTATTGCAAAATATATTCAATTAGTGAATTTCTTTTCTTTGATTTTAAGTTGTTTTGTGAGATTTATGGCTTCTATAATTGAAAAATGTGCTTTTTAAATTTAACGATAAAATATTATTATTTGTAGTTTGATCATTCCAAATCATTTAGTTAGTCTTCTCTTCTCTAGTTTGGTCTTCTCTCCATCTCCAATTTGGCGTCAAAATAATTCTTCTAGATAAAATTCTGAATAAAGTTTTATGTGAGAATTAAGGTATTTATCAGTAAATATATAAAAGTTTCAATGTAAATAATAACGAAAATTTTCTTTCACTGTTTCTAAGCTTTTGTTTTGTAGTATTAAATTTTTCTTATACGTTTATGTTTATTAATAATCTATTTTCTACCGTAATGCATGCTTTTTACTTTATAAAGAAAAGAAAATATCATTTAGTAAGCTCTCTGTATTTTGGGCAAACCGTGACTATACTATATGGAAATTGATATTGCGAATGATCTTATAAATTGTAATATTATTTTTTCAATTTTTGTTTTTAATGTTTCAGGTTCAAAAAATAAAAATAATCGACAATTGTTTAAGTTTCTTCATAAATTCGGCATAATTTTTCTATAGGAAATAAGCATGAAAGATAAAGATGTTACTTTTGTAGGAATTTAAAGTGTTTTATATTATGTCTATTCGCTTTATGGAATACATTTATAATTTATATTATGAACATGAGCTTTTTTAATTTAATCAATAGTATTATTTTTTATTCCGATCATTTTTGTTTGCCTATCTTAGTTGTTTTATTCTGTTAATCGCAATTTCAATTTCAATTTCTCCCTACATCCAATGGTGTCGAGGAAAAACTTGAAATAATATTATGGTTAAATTTTCATATGAAAGTTTCAAATATGAAAATTAATTTTCTTTGCATTACTCTGGAGTTTTAATGTGAAATATTACATTTATACTTCAACTACATTTATATATTTACCAGTAAATTATTTTCTACCTACGCGATTATATTAATTTTTGCATAATGAAAAAAAGGAAGAATCCTTTGGTCACCTTTCAATATTTTTTGAAGAGCAAGCAAGTCAAGAATAGCGCAAAAGAATAAGAGATATTTTTGGAAGTTTCTTAATAAATTCTACATAATATTTTGTATGCAACACGGTAATTTTTGTACGTTTTTATTGGAATTTAATTTGTTGTGTAATTAAACTTTTTGTTATTCACCTTATGGTGTAGATTTATAACATATATTGCAGAAAAATAAGCGTTTTCAAATTTAATCTACAGTATTATTTGCAGTTTGGTCGTTTTCGATCACTTTGGTTTGCATATCTTTTCTGTATTGGTGTGCCAGACGCGTTTTGGCTCCTCGCGATCTTAAGTGGTACGAAAAATAATCTTAATCATTTTTAAATTTTTATGTAAGTATTGATTGATTTATTTACTTATAATTTATCTGTCAATATATAAAAGAAATGTGTAGAGATTAGTGACCGTTAATCGATAGTTATTCAGATATCGTGAGATGCGGTCGGGTGTGATGTAGGTTTCAGAAAAACATTTTCTATATCGTGCCAACGTTTCGATCTTTATAGAGATCATCTTCAGGGCCTGGGATTTACAAACATTGTTTATATATTACAATTACATTTTGGATGTGGTATTTCTACTCACTCAAAGTGTTTGTCTTCTGTGTAATTGTGCCATTCTAGCGTGTCGTGTCGAGAGTGCCAGTGAGATTTTGCTATTTTGTGTTTATATACGTTGGATTTTGAAGGGGTGGGGAAAGATGTCGGTATAGTAAACACATTTTTGTATTACGCGTCGGCATCTTTGAGGTGAAAGGAGCCGACGAAGGGAAAAAATGTGTTGGTAATGGTTCGGCCAGATTATCCTTTCAGGATTATATAGAAAGGGATAAATAGGAAAAGGAAAACTGAATTGTTGGTGAATTAGACTATGTGAAAAATATTTTATGTGTGGAATGGAATGTGATGATATAGGTATGTTATCTGTATTGAATTTGATTAATGATATTGGCATAGCTGCGACTATGTTTACATGTATGTAGCATGCATTCAAAATGGTGGGTAGCGAGTGCTGTAGGATTTTGCTTGGGTTTTTTGCAATCATAGATATGTATTTGCAATCACAATTACACAGACGACAAACACTTTGAGTGAGTAGAAATACCACATCCAAAATGTAATTGTAATATGTAAACAATGTTTGTAAATGCCAGGCCCTGAAGATGATCTCAATAAAGATCGAAACGTTGGCACGATAAAGGAAATCTTTTTCTGAAACCTACATCACACCAGACCGCATCTCACGATTTCTAAATAAATATAAAAGAAAATTAAAAAGGAAGATTTTCCATATTTTTTTCTAGGCTTTTATTTAGAAATATTAAACTATTCACAGACGTTATAAACAATGTATTTTCCATCATAATGTACGTTATTGTATTTATTTTTGGCCTTCATTACTTTTTAAATATTATAATATTTCTTAGCAATATTCTTTTTCATTTATTTATATCTACATCTGTATATGAATGATTTCAAATTGTTTAATCATATAAAGTAAAAAGTGCTCTATTGACCTCTGGTACGTTTTTCTATTTGTCTCACAACAATCTTTTTTATTATACATAGCTAAGTGGTTAGTGGGTTTGATTTCCACCGCTACCCTTGGAATTTCTGACCCCTACTCTGTCTAATAAAAAAAGAAACATAAGGACATTAAAAGGAAAATTATGGGCTTAAAACTAATCATTTATAAAAATGAAATGGCAAGTTGAAAAATGAAAGAGAAAGAAAAACGTATGTCGCTCTCGTTAAATGATTGTGCTAGATGAGACTTGTAGATGTCTTGCATGTTCTGAGAAAAGATTATTTAGGATTAGAATTAGAACATCACATTAACTATAATTTAAGTCGATGGATTGCTTATTTGTTCACTGGTTTTAAGTTAGTTTATAAGAGGTCGTCAATTTTTTAGTGAAGCGGATTGGTTGAATGGGAGAGGAAGTCAATAATAGCAATCTTTCTTTTCGAATCAGTTGGTTTCATGAGGTTAGATTAATGAAAACCGCAGAACTAATAAAAGAAGAGCCCTTTGTGATAGCTCAAGTTTATGGTCGGGTCGGACTTTATGCCCCACGAGATGGGCACGGAGAACTCAACGACGTTAAACGGAAATACGGACTCCGGAAAAATGCCATACTTATGGCGATTTTTCATTACGGAAAATGGGGTAGTTTTATAAAAATCTCTCCTTTTGAGCCCGGTCGTATCTTATAAACTATGTAAGCTGTTTTTCCGACTCCACCAGTTGTACTTACTTTTAGAAAGAAAAAACAAACACAAGAAAAAAGGAGCTTTCTTTATGTGACTTCTTTTCACAAAACAATAAACTCGTTTGCAAAATCAAAAAAATTAAACAAATCTTTGTAGGCATGCATTTCCATACAATGCAGACCACAATTATTTTTTTCGATATAATATGTGAACATAATTTGAATTTTTAAATTATTACAGTAATTATACCTGCTTATTTTGACCAAACTGACGTCTTGTGTATGAACATGATAAAATAGAAGATTGGAAGACAATATACAAAATCTGTTGTTCAATTGCAATTGTAACTGTGTAGAAAAAAATACGAATTAACAAAAATTAGTATGCATAAGTAAATATATATAAATAGATTTATAACAAATAAGATGAGCTTAAAAGAGGGGAAACCAGAACGACAAACTGTAGAAAATAGACAAAGACTAGCAATAAGACGCAATAATGCATAAAATTAGTATTAAATAGAATGGAAAAAATAGAAAGATCGTGTAAGGATAAATAAATAACAGATGTAATAAAATAAACTTGTGAAAAAACGATGAAAAATGGGAGAAAGAATGAAAGTAAAGGGAAAACGCTAAAATAAACAAGCAAGTTGACACGCAAATATTTAAACTCAAAAACCATTTTCAAATGAAATTCACTAAAATGAAAATGATGAAATTATGATAAAATAGAATCCTTTATGTGTTGCGCGGACGAGTGTGTGGGAGAGAGAGAGAGAGAGAGAGAGAGAGAGAGAGAGAGAGAGAGAGAGAGAGAGAGAGAGAGAGAGAGGGAGAGAGAGAGAGAGAGAGAGATACTTATTGACTTAAAATAACAGAAAAAAATTAATATACAAAGAGTCAAATTTTATAAAAGAATTTAAAAGTATTTATTATTATGGAATATATTAAATGGATCAAACACCCAAAAACAAGAATAAAAAGTAAAAGAGAGAGAGAGACGAGAGAGAGAGAGGGTGAGAGGGTGAGTGAATGAGAGAATGGGCCTAATATTGCGAGATACATATACATGGACTATAAGTTACAAACTTTTCGAAATTTACAATTTATGGAAGATTAATAATTGAAATCAAATGGCAAATTCACGGAAAATTGGTTGAGATTTATGTGAATTTATTAAATTTAATAAGATAATAGTAAATTTAGAAAATAGAGAAAGAAAGGGTAAAGGAAAGGGAGAACGAGAGACCTTCATTATATGTGGGTCAGAGGTAGGCTAGGAAAAAGATATTCAGAGAACACAGCCAAAATTTCCGTCAGTATTAGTAAAGCTTAGTCAAACTTTTACAAGAGAATAGTAACAGAACTTTTCAGACATTCACACTATCAAATCGACTCAGTGTAAAGACAATGAAACACATGCAAAAACCTGCGACATACTTTGAGAACAAATATATGAAGTTTCTTATTTATAAGACACGATATTTTGAAAGTTTTGAAATTATTTTCAATTTATAAATGATAAAATTGATAAATGACCTTTATTTCTAGACTGCAGGGTATAGTAAAATCTTCAAAGACAATATTTTTATGTCATGTAAGTGTATATTTAATGGAAGTACACAGCGATTTTTGTATTCCTTCTTTTTTCTCTCTAATTTTTTGTCCCTTTGGTTCTCTGATTATAAAACTTGTGAGCTATTTTTCTATATTTTGATAAAAACTTGTACGATTGTACAGAGTAATTTATGAAGAATTCGTGAATATTTTTTTACAATAATTATTATAAAAATTTGATTTAAAAAATTGACAAATATTTCCAGTTATAGAATAACTTAAAATATAATTTTTTTATTATATGAACCCGGGATTCGAACCCACGATATTCGGCTTGATACGCCGCTGCTCTACCACTTGAGCTATCGCGACCTCGATCCACTCGGACACCATCTTCCCATCTCAACCGCATCTTTTGAATTTTCCCTCCTTTTTGCCATTTTTCAAATCATGCCATTTTTCATTCGAATCCCGCTCGTGCCATTGACTTTTTTATCTCAACTAAAAACCTTAATTAATTGTAATATATTAATTGGTCAAGCGGACCACGAAATTAGTGAATTTAATGATTTAAAATGAAGTATACTTCACTAAAGCTCTCCGTGGCCATTTCATTTGTCGTCGAGAATCCAATCCGATTACACAACATTTGAAAAATGGCAAAAAGGAGGGAAAATTCAAAAGGTGGGGTTGAGATAGGAAGTTAGTGTCCGAGTGGATCGAAGTCACGATAGCTCAAGTGGTAGAGCAGCGGAGTATCTAGCCGAAGATCGTGGGTTTGAATCCTGCTCGTGCCATTGACTTTTTTATCTCAACTAAAAACCTTAATTAATTGTAATATATTAATTGGTCAAGCGGACTACGAAATTAGTGAATTTAATGAGTTAAAATGAAGTACATCTCCAGTAAAGCTCTCCGTGGCCATTTCATTTGTCGCCGAGAATCAAATAGGTTACACGACATTTGAAAAATGGCAAAAAGGGAGGGAAAATTCAAAAGGTGCGTTTCAAAAACCTTAATTAATTGCAATATATTAATTGGTCAAGCGGACCACGAAATTAGTGAATTTAAAGAATTATTACCTTGCTTTATAAACGTACCGGGTAACCTCAGTGTCGACGCGTGTAATTAAATCTCAGCAGCCAATAAAGTGGTCGATATTGACAGTAAAATTCGTTTCGTTTCTTTTTGGTGTCTTCTTTCCAATTTAATTTTTCTACTAGTCATAATTTTACGAAACTTTGGAACGATACTACTTTGCCGTTGAAGCCGATTGGTTTGGTTAGTAATTTCCTGATAGTCATATTCGTACTTCTGGTCGTTTATATTGGTCTTCAAAGTACATTTCTAATTAAGGATGCTGTTGATTGCGATTTGCAGTCAGTTTATCATATATCATAGATATCATTTTCCGCGGTGTGGGCAGCTATGTCATCGGAAAATGTGGCGATAATTTTGTCGTACGGCCACTTTTATGCACCCAGCAAGTACTTTACGTGGCCATGTATAGTAAGGAAAAAGTGCTTAGCAGTATAGTATAGTGCATAGCAAGTAATAAGTTTATATATGTTATATTTTAATTATCTTTGATTTTTCTATTTTGAAGTGCTTATCCTAGTCATAAAACATTATACTGTGAAAGAAAAATCGATTCATTACTTAGCAAGTTGACCTGACGAGTCATTTCCCGTTTTTTTTTTTTTTTTTTTTTTTTTTTTTTTTTTTTTTTTTAAATTTCCCGTTACTCTAACATTTTGTTACGCCAGGATTGATTTCTAACAAATCAGAGTTTTCATCTAGGTCTGAATCTCGGAAGCTGTCTAATATTTTTGTGGCAATATATATTTTAAAAATATTTTAATTCAAGCGGTCTTGTGGAGAAAATATAAAAACCATAAAACAAAGATTATAAATGGAAGTATGATTAAATTAAAAAAGTTTTAAGAAAAACATGCAATAAGTAAAATTAATTATGTTTATCAATCATAGCTGAAGTTAAACAGTGATTTGTACATACTAGATATGTTCATTAGCAAACACATACCATTCTAGAATATATTTACATTTTTAAGGATATTAGGCCTTCTTTTTTTATAACTAATTATTGTTTTTTAACATAATCTTTGAATATAAATGTAATTGCGTATAAAACGACATAATTAATGAGGGTTTGATGAAAGTTAATGGCCGTTTTACAGTAGTTTGTTTAAAAGACTTTGCCTCAAATACGCTTAAATGAACAAGTCCCTATTTATTCTAATTATTAAGTCCTAAATAATGTTATTATTGTTAGAGTTTTATTACCGTTATTTATTTATTTATTGCATAATTCAACGTAGGTTTAGGTTTAGGGTTCCGGGCTGTTTTCCTCTTCTTAGTAAGAAAATTTTAGATAATATAAACAGATAGAAAATAAAATCAAGGAAGAGTAAATGTGCAAGGGGAAACCAGCAAGGGAAGACCTTTTGTTTTAGGTTTTAAAATGAAAATATGTACCCTTCAAAAACCAGCGGTCTCGCCTGAAGGAAAAATCGTTGGGAGGTATTTTTATCCTATTTATTTGAAATCCCTTAGATATACAAATTCGATTAAGCTAAAGCGTTTGTCCGCCGTTATGGGGTCTTCCTCAAGTACGGCGGGGTGGTGGAAAGGGTAAAATAAAAAATAAAAAAAGTAGTTTGTTTTATCGAGTATTTATCATCATCTGCATTATATGATCATTAACAAATTAATATTATTTTAATGAGACCCTAACAATCAAATAATTTTTACGTTGAATCAAAATTGAGTATTGTTCGAAGAAGCTAGATAAAATGTATTAGTTTTTAGGTTTTTATATTTATATAATTATAATAACGCTAATCAAACCATTTTTTATCAACTAAGACAATGTGAATTACCAATTTTGTAAATTCAGGTGGTTTTTTTAAACTGATATATCCGTAACGAGGTGAATCTAATTCCGCCTTGTTGCTGTGTTGAGAACTTATCAAACCAACTAACGTAAATTAACTTACAGTTGGCGGAATTAACGCAAATTACATAGAATGAGGTGGTGAACGTGTAATTTAGGTTGGGATTGGGTTAGATTTGGCACACTCAAAAATTACATCTGTAATCACAATTTTAGAACTAATTTAACCGAAATATTTAACAAAAAATTATTATTGTTTTTTTATATATCATAAAAGATTCTTCAAAAAAATAAATAGAGAATCAGAACAATTGTAATGAGTGTTGGTTTGTAATATCGAAGCCCTAATTTTTTAGCAGTATCTGCACAATCTCCAATGTTTTATTTTAATTAGCTTTGATTTTTCTATTATTGAAGTGCTTATCCTAAAGTCATAAAACAGTATAGTCGATTCATTACTTAGCAAGTTGACCTGACGAGTCATTTCCCGTTACCCTAATGTCCTGGGACCAATTCTAAGATAACCCTGTTATGTTGCGCCTGTTTGTTTAGGGTGTTGATACAGTCCCAGACCAATTTCGGCATTATTTCCAAGGGGTTTATACCCGACTGGTTGTTCTAGAATACCACAATGTTTACACCGTTGACTAAGGTAAGAAGAGGCAGAAGACCTTCATAGCGATTTTTCATAAATCACTAATGTAGGACGGTACTGTAGGATCCTTCTTTTTTTCTACAGATTTTAATTGGTAATTTTCCTTAATTAAAGGCACAAAGTTAATCAACAGTATTGCGAGGTTTTTATGCTGTCTTTAGTTGATGTCGTCAAAACAAAAGAAATTTTCTATTTTTTTTCTCTCAACCAACAGCGTTTCATATTATCTTTTTACAGCCAGATATTATTGAGATAAGAATGCTTTTTCAGTTTATCCCTAGATTTTTTTGTTTATTTGGAATTTAAATTTTGAAGGCTTGTGTTTATGTTTAAAGAATGGCAGAAACTTCACGCAAATTCTATCACAGTATTATTTACCTTGGTTTTACTGTTTGAAAGGGCGTAATTTTTAAGAATTTCATTCAGACAGTTTTTTTTATTACAATTGTATTTTTAGTTCTTTCAAAGGTTTTTTTAATGGACTAATGACTTATCGTAAAATCAGTTCGTAGCTTTGATGGTAAATTCAATGAAAACTGAAATACTGGTAAACAAATTCAGTCAGAACTATAGAACCATTTTGTTCGATTGTCTGCTACCATCTTGCACGTAATTTTGGAATTCTTTCCTCCCAGAACTCCTTAAGATTTTATGCGGTAGACTCCTCCATATAGTTCTAGTTTAGTGAATTAGTTTTTCCCATTAACAGAGTTTTTCAAAGCCAAGAAAAAGTGGAAATATGAAAAAACAAAGCCAGGGGAATATGCTGGGTGGAGTAGCCCAACACAACCAAAGCCCATAAATGTCTGGCATGTCTGCGAAATCAATCAAAATAACCCCCTTGCCATTAAAAAATATCGGTCGGTTTTAGTCAATTGTTGACGGCTCAATTGACGGCTCAATTAACGGCTTGGTGGGGCGGAAAAAGGTCATAATCATAATAATGCACCCCTTCCAGTCATACCAAATGGACAGATTATTTCTTGGGGTGTAATCCGTTTTATTGTGGAGTTTTTATCGGTGAGTCGCTGCATTTCCCCAAATATTTTCCTTGCTACATGTTGTTGTGAAGGATCAACTTTTCATCCCCTGGTATCCTTTTAAAAATTGGTCATTTGTATTGCGTTTACGGAGATGGAGATGCATTCAATGCGTTGTAAAGCTTGTATGAGATATTTTACGCGTCTCTGAGATGGCTCGAGTCATCGAGTCTCAGTAGTTTGCGGTGGTCATGGTAATTTGCTTATCATTAGGAGTTGAAGGACGACAAAAGCGCTTTGCGTCTTCCAAGTTTGCGAACCACTTACAGATGATGCTTTCTACGTAAAACATTATGAATGTCAGATTTCTATAAATCACCATGTACATCACAAATTCTTCTAGCAGTGTCAGCTGCAATTTCCTCTTTGTTATAATAAAAAATCCATTAAATGACAAAAGTGCACCATTTTTCTTTAATTTTAAAACAACAAAACACTATATCTCAAACGAAACTGACAAATAAAAACTCCTTAACTAATCCTTTTTCATGAAACAAAAGGTGGGAAATCGAATTACTGAAAACGCTACGGACTAATTTTACAACCGAATACATCTATTTCTTATCATTCATTTTCAGTAATTTATAATTAGAAATATTTCTTTTACATTTAATGCATTGTTTCATAATTCATGAGAAAGTCACATCAGATAACACTTATTTATTATATTTTATTCTATCTTCATGGATGTTTTTTATATCGACTTTTCATGTGGTACTAATTCCAATTCTAAATTTGTTATTAGAATTAATCAAATAATTTTTACTGTCATAAACACTTTCAATTTATTTATTTTTAATTCAAGTTAGATCTAGTGTGGAATCCCTATAAATTGTAACCATACATTGAAAAGTGCACATTTTCTACAAGCCTAAGCACTTTCCTCGGTGCCACTTAGTGGTGAGTATCGCCTTATTCAAGGGGCTGTACCCTAACTTGGCTAATGCTTCATGTGCACAAAGGATATGTGCCGATGTTTCTGGTTCCTCCTGATAGAGTTGGCATTTCTCTGCCCATCTTCTTCAGGTGGTAGTTAAGAGGGCAGTGGCCGGTATAGAAGCCTGCAATTTACCGCGAATCCTGCGTACTGATAGAGAGGAGTTTGTTCTCCTTCCCTTTTGAGTGATTTATAAATCTCTTAGCTTACCTCATAGTTGGTGCATCCAGTGCTTGAGTCTTTCTTTCACACGCCATTTTTCAGTTTCAACATACGCACACACTCCTGTGCACATAGTCGTGGTTCTGGTCCCATGGGTGAAAATGGCCGCTTTTTTGGCCTAAAAATATTTAGAAATAAAACAAAGAAAAAATTTAACAATTCATATGTAGATAAATTGATATCTTTCTTATTAAAAAAATTGTACAGAAATTTTTCGACCTTCGCAATAACTGTGCAAGGCTGGAAACTTAAAATATATTATAAAAAGATAAATGAATAACAAGGCACATGTGAGTAATTCAGAATATTTGTAATCAATATTTGCAGCTATTGATTTGATTCAAAATTTTATGTGGTATTTGGTAAATTCTTGCAAATAACGGTGAACCGTTTATTTTTTAATCTTATCAGAAGTCAGGTTCACTGTTTAGAAGTTCGACGAAGATTTTTGATGTTTATCGACCTGCACCAAATTAATTTTGGGTGTATGTCATTATGATATCAATTTTTTTTCAAATTAGTAATTTTTTAGCATATATTTTACAAATATTACGTACTTTACTACGACAATAATTTATCCCCTTTTTGTGGTAATAAACATATGTGCATTCTTAATTGTAGAGAAATCATGAAAAGTACACATGGAATGTAACATTTTTTTTCAATAACTGTATAATTTGATTCAACATACCATTTTTTAGAATGTAATGATCAACATTCTACTCTATGGTTCCTTTTGTGTTGGACTCATTCTTCCCTCTGGTGGTTTTTGTGATTCCTTTCGATGGCCTACTTGACCTTAAAAGACTGTATAACAATAGAACCCGGCACAATACTTCTAAAGCCGTCTTTAAAAAAAAAGCTTATTTTTTCGTCTGTTTACTATCGTTATCTCTGTGCAAGTGTTAATCCTTCAGAACCCCAAATTCCCCCTCACAAATCCAAGCGAAATCTGTCCATTTAAAATTTCTACGATGTTAACGTTATTTTCCACTGATGATAATAGTTGCGTAAATTCCACAAAGACCTGTAAAGAAAAATTGGTATGTTTCGACTTGGTGATAAATTCACGGAGGAAAGAAGTCCGGAAATAAAACGCAGGGCCGGGTGTTGAAGACGGCCGAACAGCCGAACCGACCGGAATCCTAAATTGAAATAATTTGCATGTAAGCTGTTCTCCTAAAGGGCGAAGAAGGGTCGGAATGTCAAGGAGGACAACGTTATTGCTTCTGGACCGTCCTTCGGTATTAGGTGGAGACGTCCATTACCCGTCTACAATTCGCCTCGATGTTAAATGTTTTTCTAAACCAATTATACAGCTGTCCAATTATTTTAGTCCGTTTTTGACGTACATTTAAGTAAGTGAAAGTAACTGTTTCAAAAGTATGGTCGACCAAATTCAATGAACTAATAATTGTATTGTGGTGAATAAAAAGCCAAAAAAAACCATGGCATATTAATGAAAAAATATGTCGAAACTGCAACTGGCATTTAAATATAAATCTCAAACAAATTACATTCAGAGAATTCTATGTGAATCATGCTCATTGCCTTATAAATTAATTGAAATCTATGGCTTTTAAAATGGTTTTGTGTAAATTAGATTAAAGTGATTAAAAAATGTTTAGTTGCTTGAATCGCTTAGAAATTTCTAAAACCCACAGACTGCTGATGTTAGACAGACTCAGTTCGGCTCCAAACTTACCCAAGGCCAAGGAAAAGTGAAACTATCTTAATGGCATCTAACTCCTGCTACAACCACCATATATCCCAGACCTTACCCTGTTGACACTTGTTTCTATCCATGGCGTTCGTTTTTATGAACAAAATTGTAAAAAGTTAACAGAAAAAAGTCAAAATTACGATGCAAAAGTTTTTCTATAATCATCCCAAGGATTGGTACCATTGCTCAATGAAAGCAACCAGCTAAAAGATCTATCTAGTTTAATCATAATTGAGTAATAATTAATAAAAATAATTTTTTATGAAGCCATCGTTTTACTAAAATGCGCTATCATCTAAAACTTTGATATAAATGTAATTATTTAAAGGGTTTTTTCATCCTGCAATGCAAGAGTGTCGAGAAAACGGTAGAGTTTAATAAAAAATTACTTTTAGGAGTGAGTTTTCACGTGCATAGGCATTTACGACCCCCGTATATACAGCTATGTAGGTCAGACGCGTTACCTTGCGGTGTAGTTCTGGTAGTCTTACATACAAACATCGAAATCCCCGGAAAAAGTTGAGCCTTCAGTATGTTTACTTGAAGGACAAGGAGGCAGTCATGTATGCAAAGCCCTTCGAAATCTTCTCTCGGATTACTCGGGTATGCTGTTAGCCTATGAGAATAATAAGGTCATATTCCGCTCCAGAAAGCTGTATTTTTTCCGCCTCGGCTGAGATAAGGTTGCGAATGAAAGCCCGGTAAATACTCTCGGGTACAAATTTTCTCCGAGACCTCTCTCCGAAATGATAAGGGATGAATTTTTAAAAGTACCCCGAGAGAAATCGAAAAGCAACAAAACTGAGATGATGGTACTCAATTTAAAATGTACCGGAACAGTGATTTCTAGCAGAAAAAAATACAACTGTTTCATTTTTGATAGAGGAAAATTAGAATAGTTTGACATTTGCTAGACAATTTTTTCTTTTTCGCGTTATCACAATTCAAATTAATTATTATTCTGTCTTGCTGGAACGCCTGTAAGGTCTTTCAGACTTAACGTAAACTCTTTTATACTAGGTAATATGCCATAATATGGGATATTTCAAAAGTTAGATTTAAAATGTAAATTAACTTTTCAGTAACGTTCTCAGAATACTTAAAATTGTTACACTGCAAATAAGGGGAATACCTAAGCATGAACAAAAAATATCATATTTTGAAATTTAAGAATTTTTTAAATAAAGATAATACTAAATATTTCACTTTTCGCCGTGCTTGTGTTTAGCTGTAGTTATCAACAGCCTAATTTCTTAGTAGCTTACATACCATATACGTATTTCATGAATATTAGCATCCGGTTTGTTTGTACCTCTCATGTTAACAAAATACATAACATACTCTATAATATTCTCGGATCATCGACCGGCACTTTAGTGTTCACTTTGAGGGACCGTCCTCGTTAAAAACTATTAAAAATACCCCTGTAGACAAGAGGCACGTAACTGTTGCGGAAGTGTCAGAATCGTTTTACGTTTTCACCATTACCGCCCATGAGGTCATAATTTAATAGCACATCGGCGATAGATCTGGATGAACTACCAATTTCTATTACAAAAATGCGTTGCGTAATTGTTGACTGACTTGTTGATCTATAAAAACATTTAACCGCTCAGAGAAAATTTCCAGGCGTTTTAAAGCATGCATGGATTATTTTCGTACACAAGGATGATGTTCAAAACTATTCGACAACTATAAACAATATTCTTTCTTGCAATATTTTCAATATCGTTCAACATATTATGTATAAAAGTCTTACCATTTTTTTAAAATAAATTTGGATCACTTTCCACCTCCAATCATCGATTTTCTGAAAGGTAGATTAATAAACACCTCACTTTTTAATTTGAGAAATTACACTGCCATTTCCCTCGCACTGAGCATAATAAAAAATCAGCGTCAAGAATCATTTGTAATTTGTACCGACTCGCTCAGTGCGGTGCAGAAGCTCAGGAGAAGAAGCTCCGTGGACCCGTTAGTAAACAAAATAAAACAACAATTAAAAGGGATCGACACAGTTGGGAAGAAGGTCGTGATGGTGTGGGTTCCCGGCCACATAGGGATAGCCGGGAACGAAGAAGCAGACAGGGCGGCCAAAGAAGCAGCCGGAGGACCTCACGACGCTTCCCAACCAATACGCCCAGAGGATCTCAAGTTAGTAATTTCAAATACGATAAAAGAAGAATGGAAAAACCTCTGGGCTCGGGAAAATAGGAATAACCCNGAGCCTATAAGAATAAGAATAATTTATTTACAAATATGTACAAAAATGTGATATAGATGTTTCAGGCTCCCTGCCTATATACTATCGACTAATAAGTTGTATAATTTAAAAAGAACTATTTATTTGTAAAAGAAAAAATAAAATGACGTACACTACCCATCCAAACAAACCGACCACCTTGTTTTTGCACGAAAAAGGCCAATTTTGGAAATGCATATTTTTTCAGCCTGTCACAGACCTGCACTAGGTTTCATGTTTTAGAAAATTTTACGCTAAATAAGATGGCGTTTTAATTGATTTCCAAGCTTTAATCATACATCAGTAAATTCTAAAATTCCGGAATTTAAGCACTTTTTACAAAAACTTCAAATTGAGCTGCGAAGCCAGGAAATCTTCCTGGAGCGGCGCTCTATGGCCAGCGATAGGAAATTTTAATAAGCTTTCACCTTCAAAACGCCGGATTTCTCAACGTGTTTTTTACGTGCTCATTGAAAAAACCGATCACTTTCTCTCTTGTTATTCTAATGTTGTTTGAGGTGTTTGGTGTAATAGGTCATATTCTCAAGTGGATTGGCTCGATTATCCAGCAAATAACGTCGACCCGGTCTACAGTGTTATATTTTAAAAAAGGTAGTTTCTACTCACAGTTTGTTGTTTTCACGGATCCGGATTTCAAGCTTATAGCTCATCATCAGGTTGTAAACCCATTGAACCTGATGATAACCTTTAAATCCGGATAATTGAAAACAACTAAATGTTAGTTTTTAAAAAGATTGAACAACACACTCACTCCATCGTTTATCATTTCTATACGGTCTACAGTGTGTATCAAACGTGTCAATGGCTCCGAGCGGTCGGTTACCGTAAAGAATTTTGGAGTGCCTCAAGGGACCATAATAGGCCCTCTATTGTTTCTGATATATTACCTTCCTGTCCTCGTTTGGTTCATAACTAACTACGCTTTCCACTCAAATTAGATTCGAGCTCATTCTTTCTACGCTGCGTTCTGTCGAACTGCTGAAATATTAGATTGGTTAAAGCAGTGATTGCCATTAACAAACTAGAGGGACTTTAAATCATCATATGTAATCTTCTGCAGGGTAAAAATTAGCAGCATTGAAATTGTCTCTTCGCTTAATCTTCCGGATGAGCCGTTGGACATTGCGGACAGAACGAGTTCTTTCAGTATTGAACTAGCATACATTCCAGGTGCCTAAACTGAGTGCTGCAACGAGATTGTAAACAGTTGGACGCCCTATGCTGTTTTTATGTCGCTTGTAAGAAATGGCAATATATTCTGAAGCAGAGATGTGGGCCTGTTTCACATTTTCTTCCTTCAAAGTAGAGCTTTCAGATTGATTCTTGGGCTGGGTTGTAGAGACAGCTCTTTCAAGATCGTAGAGCAAATCTACCCTCGTCTGTAAAACGTACAGCAAACCAATCGCCCAAAGACAAATGACTGTGTTCTCGAGCAAATGTGAGTCATGGAACTCTGTGTTTCCATTCTGATTTAATCTTATTCGAGCAGTGCGCTCAGAAATTTGGACACCTCGAACATCCTGGAGCAGATGAATCGATTGAATAACAGTAAGGTGCCGGTTTTGCAAAATGCTCTAAATCAAAAAACGGTCATCCTGTCGTTCTGTTAACCTAGGGAGTCCAGAACCGGGCCTTCTATGGTAGGATCCAGTTCTTCGAAAACATCTAACGGCGTCTCGCAGAGTTTTGTAGAACTTCGATGTCAATAGCCGTACACCTAATGAAAATTCCATCATCAAATAAGTATCACACCACGCGCAACATCCTCAGCACTAAGTGGCCATTTTAAGTTTAAAAATTGAAATTAAAAAACAAAGATGAAGACTAAACAGTTTATTGCTTCTGAATTCAAATGAGACTGAATAAACATTTTAAATTCCGTAGAAAGTAAACATTGAAAAATAGTTCATCCTTGTTTTGGGTTAATGATTAAGTGTGTTTAAATCCAATTGAGATTCTCAATTGAAAACATAGCAAATAACAGGAATATTTATTGGTAAAAAATTAGACAAATTAAGAGCAGAATTTCCTTTCGAGAAAATAAAAAAAATCAATTGGGAGGAATTTTTTGCCTATCAGTGCATATTAGAGTAACTGAATGTGAGTTGATTTGAATCTAGAACGTGATTGCATTGGGGGCTGAAATGAAATAGCTGCTGGCAGCCCCTGGATACCACGGTGGCTTGAAGGATAAGACCAAGGTCTGACCCCGTTCTGCCAACACCCAGGGTGGGTGATTCTGGAGGACTAGCTGTAAGTTCAAAAGCTGAAATTGCTGGAACGGCGAGAAGTGATAGTGAAGTGATGTGAACAGTTGGACTTATATAAATCAATATACAGTGACTCACATATTTGTTCACATCAGTAAACAATTTTCTATTATCTCTAGTTTGCAAATCCCGTATTTTTTAATCCAGACAACAACAAAAGGATTGAGTTCGTTGAACTGTTGGTAAACAAACATTCACCCTAATAATCTTTATTTATGTTTATACCTTTGAATTGAGCCAGTTTGTTATCAGGTATCACCAATTAAGTTATTTTTCTTACATATTGAAAATATTTCCTTTCCTTAATGGTTATGATCTATTCCGTTTAATTACAGTATGAAGCCATTTTCAACATTTTTGAAAGATCAAATAATAAAATCTGTACAAGAAGGACTTCCTTATCGTGAAATTTCAAAAAAATATAAATTCTTATTATTGGGGTAATAACAAAACCTAGAAGATCTTCCGGAATTTACGATAGTTGTTTTAAAAAGAAGAGGAGTGGTCGTAAAACAAAATTTTCCGAGGCCAAAAGGCGTTGTATCTACACTCCGTTCGATCAGGACAGGTTGACAATGCTGTCCAAATTTAGTGTAGGCCGCGTGATAATGATAATATGGATGTCAGTGCTGAAACAAACGGAGATGTTTACGAGAGGCCGGATTAAGAGCGACGGGAAGTGAAGAAACCATTGCTGACCAAAGAGTGGTTTGCTGATCATGGTTTTAATGTCATGGAACGGCCCCCACAGTCACCTAACCATAATCCAATTGAGCACTTGTGGGGAAAACTAAAAAATCTTTAGCCGATTCTGCAGGAGACGCTTCAAACTTCGATCAACTTTGGGAAAAAAACACAAGTTTAATTGGACCTAATTGATCCAGAACAGTACAGAAATCTCGTGAGAAGTATGCCCAGAAGGACTGATGCAGTTTTGAAAGCCAAAGGAGGACACACAAAATATTAAAGGACTTTCTATTAAACAATCATATTATCGTTCGCACACGGTAATTTCTTTTATATTATTTTAATAATCATAATAAAGGAACAATTTAATTTGTTGGGCGTTTTTTGTGTTAAATAAAATTATTAAGAAAACTACGTTTATTTTATGTCCTACAATTGTTTTGTAAAGTAAATAATGATATAACCCAATTTGCATTCAGCTGTGAACGAATCTGTGAGTCACTGTATAAACAAAGAATAAATATCAATATATATACAAATCAAGTTAGCTGTTTTTGCCATTAAATATTTTTTAAATTTCATTTGAAATATCACCCCGTAGGCAAATAGTTAAATATTAATACCAGTTACAAATGTAATTATGAAAAGGCTGATAAATCGCCCACAAAATTTATTTTCTCGTTTGGTTAATAATATACGCAAATAACTTTTTATAAGCATTTAAATTGCAAACCGGTTATTCCACAAATAATGTGTTTTTGTATGGTATTTTTTATTAGCACTAAAAAAATTTATTAGTTCAAAAAGCGACTCACATATTATAGCATTCCTTTTCATATCTTTCAATCTAATTTACATAAAATAATTTTGAAACCTGGGAACTTACAATTAATCCAAAAGACGAGCAATATCCCCTTAGAGAAAAAGGAAATTTCGGTAGTTTCTATGATGAAGCACGAGACATGAAACGCAAAAAGGAAAGGAAACCAATTCAATTTTTTTCGCACAATGGTATGAATATTTAAACACCACAATCACGCCCCCTCTCCAGCGCGGCGTCGGCAGTCTCTAGGGATTTAATCACATCTCGGAAGCTCAAAGCTACAGCTCCCGCCGACACGTTTGTGAATCCGGCCTGTCGGCGCCTTGACTTTTCTTCACATTTCCATTTCATCCGTCGTCACTCTTGGGTCTGATTGATCTTCAACCACCGCTGCCACTCCCGTCTCAGGACGGGAAACAATTAATTACTCGCCCCCAGAAAGGGAGGCGGTAAATTGGCGAGAAAGGACGTCAGTGAATCAGTCCACGTCAGTCTCTCATTAAGTCCCACGTCACCCTTGATGAACCTCTCGGTTCTTTTCTTTTTGCTCAGCTCCGAAAGCTTGCCATTCGGAAAAACGTTTATTGCTTTGCCATAGTTCAACTAGTGAAAATTTCTTTTCAACAACAATTGTCATACATAAAATATTCTACCAGCAGAATAATACTGGTGAGTTTAAGTCAAATTATTCTTACCAAAATTAATCTGTTCTGAATTGTATTAACCAGTTTTAAGTTTCGAACACCAATTTAAACATGATTTATATCTCTCATCCCATCTTTAGGGAAAATACACCATTATTAGCAGGGAAGTAAATTTTCTGTATGTTCTTCCTGTTTTTTCTGGCTCCTCGAAGTGTGGTCGGAATTTGAAAAAAGTAATATTTACAAAAACAGAGAATGAATAAATAAAACTAATAACTTTTTAAATTCACTAGTTTCGTGGTCCGCGTGACCAATCAACATCATACAATTAATTAAGGTTTTTAGTTGAGATAAAAAGTCAATGGCACGAGCGGGATTCGAACCCACGATCTTCGGCTTGATACGTCGTTGCTCTACCACTTGAGCTATCGTGACCTCGATCCACTCGGACACCAACTTCCCACCTCAACCACACCTTTGGGGGGGGGGATTCTATGGTGTGGTCCGAATCCCCCCCCCCAAAGGTGTGGTTGAGGTGGGAAGTTGGTGTCCGAGTGGATCGAGGTCACGATAGCTCAAGTGGTAGAGCACCGGCGTACCAAGCCGAAGATCGTGGGTTCGAATCCCGCTCGTGCCATTGACTTTTTATCTCAAATAAGGACCTTAATTAGTTGTATAAAACTAACAACAATGAGTTATAGAAGTTTTTTATTTTGCAGGGGAGTCATTGCTTTCTTCACAGGCTGATATAGCTCTGAAACAAATGCCAACCTTTTTCAGAACGTTTTGGATGAATCTGTTCAAATTATTAATTATAACAACTCGCGGTCATTGAAGTCAGAATTTTCACAATACTAACTGTCGATATGGGAAGGCTTCATCATTCCCAGCTTCATCATACAGAAGTTCTCCAACAACACCATCTGTTGATTCCACTCCTACTTTACCAATCCCCACCAAGCTGTCCCCCTTCCCAATGGCCTTGCCTCCTCCTGCCTTCCATTAAAACCTGGGATGCCCCAGGGCTCTAGGATCTCTCTTATCCTTTTGTCTATTTGTATTAACGATCTGCACGATTCCATCTAGTCTTCTAACTACCATCGATACGCCGATGACTCGCATATATACATATCTTTCCACCCTTTCAATCTTCACTCGGCCATTCTCAAGATCCAAAAATACCTAAATTTCATCAACGAATGGGCACATAAAAAGTCGCTAGTCCTCAATCCGTCCAAATCTAAATCCATGCAGGATCCAGGCAATTCGTCAATTCCCTCCCCAGCATCCCACCACTCATGTTAAATAACCATTCCATTCCCTTCTATTCCTCGGTTAAAAACCTAGGAGTAGTCTTTGACCAAAACCTTTCCCAGGAATTCTCACATTTTCTAAATTTTCCGCCTTTGTATCGCCTCCCTCCGCCTATTTCGTCGGTCCTGGCTTCTCTTACCTTTCTCCACCCGCAAACTATGTGTCTTCCCTTATACTTCCCTTCCTCGATTATAGTTGCATGGCATACGGTGGTCTCTCGGATGGGTGATCGCACGATTGAAACGTTATGAATCGATACGTAAGATTCGTGTTCGGCACCCCACGAGGTCCCGGGTGTCGGGGTTTTATTCCCAACATCCCTGTCTCTATCCCTCCTTCCGTGCACATTCCTAGTTGCTTTCTTTTCCAGTCCATCCACACTCGTCGTCCTCCTTACATCACACAATCCTTCCAATTCAACTCCTTACAACACACTCGTAACACCCGCTCATCCCCAGTTGACATTATCCTTCCACATCATACAACCCCTACCTTCCAAAGAACCCTTTCTGATCCGAGCCCCTAAAATCTGGATCTCCCTTCCCCTTTCTATTCGTCACCCTGCCTCCCTTTCCTCCTTTAAATCCCACCTGTATAATCACCTCCTCTCCCTCCAGAGACCTTATGTTAATATTTGATATTTTTGTTTAACACACTTGTTATTTCTTCTTATGGCTTGCCTTACTTGTATGTATACATTGTGCCAAGAATTTTACTTTATTTTATTTTTAATTTCATAGAAATAACTTCATTCATTTATTGATTATTTGGAGATCGTGAGATGCGGTCTGGTGTGACGTAGGTTTTAGAAAAACGTTTTCACGACAAAGAAAACGTTTTTCTAATATCTACGTCATACCAGACAGCATCTCACGATCTCCAAATAATCATTAACTAACGGTCACTAAACACCACACATCCCTTTGTTTATTTCATGTATATTATACTTAGGAAACACCAGTACCAGAATATATTTTTCTTCTTCTTCTTCTTCTTCTTCTTCTCCTTCTTAAAATGTCTGTATTGTGTATATCATTCTATAAATTCATTTTCATATCTTAAATGCACTTGTATAATCGAAACAATGTTTGTAAATCCCAGGATGTGAAGATGATCTCAATAAAGATCGAAACATTGGCACGATAAAGAAAATGTTTTTATAAACCTATATCACACCAAACACTAGTAACTAACTATCACTAAATATCGATTGTAATTTGTTTAAAAACTCGTAAAAATGGAAATTTAAACACACAGATAACAACTTTCAATTCACACTCAGGAATAACGAATGCATCATTTTTAAAATATTTTTTTTAAAGCATTTTAAAGAGAAAAGATTTTTAAAAGATATGGGAGTCATATTGTATTTAGCTGTGTTCGATAATCTATGTTTTGTGTTAAAGTTCTGTGTGGAAGATAGTATTTTAATAAATTTTCGACACGGAGGTAAATTTAATGCACTATGATGGATTTTTCGTAGACAAAAAAATTGGCTAATAAGAATGAAAAAACAAGAAACAAATTGCACGTTTTTAAAAAGATAAAGTCTCAAGAGTGAAATTATACTTTGGAAATTAACTTGTAATATTAGAAATGAACACGTTCTGAAATCAGGGCACAGGTGAAAACACCAATTTTCAACGTCTCCAATCACTCCGAGCCAAAATTCCACAAGAAACTATAAAAACTCCCTTTTATGAGTATCATCCCGCTTTTCCATGAACTAATCAAAGCATAGAAATTTCACCAATCGCTTAATATTCACAATATTGTCTTTGATCAAAAATTATTTATATGCATCCTATTTGCGAGACTCAGTGAAGGGATTTCAGTGTTAAGTGTTGTAACTGGGCAACTTCGGCAAATTGATCCATTCATCAACTGTCATACAAACCGAGAATTTTAATCAAGCTTAAATATGTTTTAATTTATTTCAAAAGCCAGCAGAAAATCGCCATAAGTCAGCAAATAAAAAAAAAATAACATAGCATTAGGATTATTCTGTAACGGAACAGGATAGTGACTATAAATCATCCTTGTCGCCGTCAACCGACTAACTGGCTTAATTACTGTCCCAGATCCGCGAGTTCAGACTTCTTCAACTCAATAGGATCCACCCCCTTAGCATCTAGATCTGCACATAACGCGCTGCGCGTTAATAAACGCCTACAATTAGTTTCAGGCGATATCATTAGAGGCGTATTTCGCATATGTATGACTACGTCTCTGAAATCCTGTACAAACCTAACTTTATAAAGGATTAAAGAAACAACAACAAATTAAATCCACCAGATTTATTACAAGACAAAAGCGACTACATTTCACAATTATGATTACTACTCCTATAATACGGTCTCCTCAATATTTTTGAAACCATGTCAATATCGCAATGGTCAAGCTAATTGTTACTCTCTGTGTCATAAATTGTAATTTCATTAATTAAATTTATTTATTAAAACTGGTCTTATTAGACCAAACATTAATTTTACAATAATATTACAGAATAAATATAGATTAAATTGAATCAAAGGCCGCGAACTAAGGAAAGCTACGCAAGGCAGCGTCTATCATTCTACAGGGAAACCAACCTACTGGCCAACAGACTGCAACAAAATACCTGATCGCTTAGACTTTATATTACCAAAAAAGTTTCCACTAACTTCATTAACGTAGAGAAAACTTTGATCTAAACTCTGGTCACTCACCAGTTATACTGACGCTAAGTGAAAGGATAATAAAAAAACAATGCAAGCCAACATTAGTTAATTTAACTACTGGCTGGAGTAGTTTTGCCTTAGACGTAGATGCCAAAACGGTCCTTAATTTTCCTCTAAAAACGGAAGAACAATTAGATAAAGAAGCAGAGGTGTTCACCTCAATCATTCAGAGTTCAGCATGGTGTAATACTAGACAGACTATCCACAAAACAGTTGGCTTCAACTAGCCCAAAAAAATTAAAGAACTAATAAATCAAAAAATAAAGGCTAGGAGAAGATGGCAACAATCAAGAGATCCTGCAGACAAAAACATTCTTAAGAATGTGGCTCAAAAACATAAACGGAAGCTAAAAAGCTACATGACGACTCCATCAGAAATTATCTAGAAAAGCTGACACCAGGCGAAGCCACTGACTGCTCGCTGTGCAAGGCCATAAAATAATTAAAAGACCAAACGCCCAAATTCCTCCATTAAAAAAGGAGGATGGTACACGTGCGAGAAACAGCAGAGAAAAAGCCGAATTGTTTGCTATTTCCCTTGCTGAAATCTTCAAACCAAAATGGAATCTTCAATGGCAGCATTCTTGAAGTAACAACCACGCCACAAGAAGAAAATATAAAGCTAGTTTCTCCTAAAGAATTAGCCCCTGAAATTACAAATTTACCTGCTAAAAAGACTCCAGGATATGACCTTATCACTGGAGAAATACAAAAACAATTGCCAAAAAAGGGTATAATCAAACTAACATGTCTATTTAATGCTGCATTCAGAATGAAATATGTTCCCAGCATCTAGAAATTCGCAGAAGTCATTATGATAAAAAAAAAAACAGGAAAACCGGCGAACTAGGTCATATCATATAGACCAATATCGCTACTACCGACAACGTCTAAACTCTTCGAAAAGTTATTATTAAAACGAATAAAACCCATTGTAGAAAAAAAGAAAATCATTCCTGATCACCAATTTGGATTCCGAACAAGACATAACAATAGACCAAATTCACCGAGTAACGGACGTAATAGAAAAATCTCTTGAAGGAAAACAAATTTGTTCTCCTATCTTCCTTGAAGTCTCACAAGCTTTTGACAAGGTCTGGCACGAAGGACTCATCAATAAACTAAAAGGTATGCTACCAAAGCAGTATGTCGATATTATCAGTTCCTACCTAACTGACAGACTGTTAAAAAGATCAATATTCAAAATTAAAAACAATAAATGCAGGAGTGCCACAAGGTAGCATATTAAGTCCACTGCTTTACTTGTTATACACCAGTGATTTTCGGAAAATAGATGGAGTAAAAATTGCAACGTTTGCAGATGACACAGCAGTAATACCACTAGGACCGACTATCACCCATTCAACCAAAATCCTCCAAAATGCATGTTATAAGATAAACGAATGGACAAAAAAATAGAAAATCAAACTAAATCAGCATAAATCAGTTCATCTAATCTTTACCAAAAAAAAAAATGTAATTGAAATATAAAGAACGCTGGGGTGCGATACACCTCAACCTGGTGAGAGGAAGGTTAAAATAAATATATGAAGCATAAAAATGATGGTTAAATCGTTTTGCTTTTATATATAGGGAATCAAAATTATATTAAAAAGAGCGTTTAATTTTTGAAACGTCTACATTCTATTCCTTAATTTATTTTTTTCTTGTGGAAAGTTTTTTGTTTAAACTTATTGTCTAAACACAATTTATTTCAGACAAATTATACACTTTTTGGCTATCTTCATGGAATACACAATCAAATTTTAAAGGCCATACAATTTTTGAAGGAAATAAAGTTGTGTTAATGAGGCTACAATAAATGGCCTTCTCTGTTCAACTAGTATCCCTTGACATCTTCTTTTATAAAAATTAATTACATTAAATATCGCATTTTTTAAATAGTATTAACTGAGTACTCTAAAACACTAAACAATTTAATTTTAAAAATTATTTAGAATAGTTGTGGCTAAGGAATTGTTTATTTAGGTTATTTCTAATTATTTCGAGAGAAAAATCTTAAAAAGTGCCTAGAAATAACAAAAAGTAAAAAATCGATAAACATAAAAAACACGTGCAAGAAAAACGAAGGCTAAGGAATTGTTTAGTTTAGGTTTTTTGTAATTATTTCGAGAGGGAAATCTTTTAAAAAAAGGCCTAGAAATAACAAAAAAGAAACAAAAAAGTTTATATTTAAAAATAAAAACAAGTACAAGAAAAATAAGGCTAAGGAATTGTTTAATCTAGGTTATTTCTAATTTGGAGGGGAGTAGAAACATAAAAATGTAAACAAAATCCATAAAAAGAAAAAACAAGGACAAGAAAAATGAAGGCTAAGGAAATGTTTAATTTATGTTTATATAATTTACGTTTTATTTCTAGTTATTTGAAGGAGTTAATCGTGTAAAAAAATCCATAAAAAGAAAAAACAAGGACAAGAAAAACGAAGTCTATCGCATTGTAAAAACGGTGCGTAGTTTATGAGAAAAAAGTTTCAAGTTAACAATAAAAATCAATTTTAGTTTAAACAATTTATATTCGTTTTTGGTCTTTTCTATTCATTTTGTTATGGGTAATGAAAAATGTGCAGTATGAATATTGAAAGATAAGAAAAGACAAATGATTTTAAAAGGCCTGAATTACTTAAGGTGTTACGACTCTGGGACTTCATATATCTGAGGATAATGGAGAACCCTGAGCTTGACGGTAAGTGAAGCAACATTAACCCGCAATGACGTCCCTTTCCTATCATCCCCGATGGTGAGGGAGGTTAGTTCGTAGGGGTGTTCCGGGGGTGTTTGGAGGGTGAAGGGTGCCAGTGACGTCCTATATATCAAATGGAGGTGTCTTCATGTCTCATCCGAGAAAGGACGGATCACGCCCCTTTTCCATCTTCAATACTAAAGAATACGGCAAAAAGGCCAACCGAGACATCCAACGGCTGTCTATTTATGCGGTAAGCAAATACTTCCTGGTATATATTTCCATGAACAACTTCGCCGTTTTTTTAATATATAAACTTCTTTTCAATCACTAATATTGAAAAATTCAACATTCAACGCCAGGTTAAAAATTACCGAAACAATTGGTTTCACTAAAACAATAATCAACTTAATACACATAATTCACTACTTTCGTGGTCCGCTTGACTAATTAATTTATTACAATTAATTAAGGTTTTTAGTTGAGATAAAAAAGTCAATGGCACTAGCGGGATTCGAACCCACGATCTTCGGCTAGATACGCCGCTGCTCAACCACATGAGCTATCGTGACTTCGATCCACTAGGACATCAACTTCCCATCTCAACCCCACCTTTTGAATTTTCCCTCCTTTTTGCCATTTTTCAAATGTCGTGTAATCGGATTGGATTCTCGGCGACAAATGAAATGGCGACGGAGAGCTTTAGTGAAGTATACATTATTTTCATTCATTAAATTCTCCAATTTCGTGGTCCGCTTGATCAATTAATATATTACAATTCATTAAGGTTTTTAGTTGAGATAAAAAAGTCAATGGCTCGAGCGTGATTCGAACCCACGATCTTCGGTTTGATACGCCGCTGCTCTACCGCTTCAGCTACCGCGACCTCGATCCACTCGGACACTAATTTCCCATCTCAACCCCACCTTTTGAATTTTCCCTCCTATTTGCCATTTTTCAAATGTCGTGTAATCGGATTGGATTCTCGGCGACAAATGAAATGGCGACGGAGAGCTTTAGTGAAGTATACTTCATTTTCATTCATTAAATTAACTAATTTCGTGGTCCGCTGAATGAAAAATGGCAAAAAGGAAGGAAAATTCAAAAGGTGGGGTTGAGATGGGAAATTAGTGTCCGAATGGATCGAGGTCACGGTAGCTCAAGTGGTAGAGCAGCGGCGTATCTAGCCGAAGATCGTGGAATCGAATCCCGTTTTTATCTCAACTAAAAACCTTAATTAATTTTTATACACATAACATAAATATTTAAAATTATCTTAATAGGCTATCGTTATTTTTAAACGAATTCTGGAAACTATTTTAGCCATGTAATTGTATTTCATCCTCGATTTCATACCCCTCTTTGGTTGGGCCCGTACCTTTGAAAGGAAAAATAAAATAAAGGAGAATCTTGCGTAGAGGGCAGTCCTTTTCCAAAAGAATAGCTTCTATGTTTAACCTCGATTGAGTGATTCTATGCGAGAAAAAACAGATCGCTCCATTTCACAAAAATCCCAGGTTCTTCTCTTCGAAATAAGCTTTTTCAAACAAAATTGAAGTGAATATGTATTACTTATTCATACCACTTGATGTTTTGAAATTTTAGCATTATTTTGTATCTATCTTTTAAACATTTATTGAAATCAGTCTAATTTAGCGAATACTTTTCGATTTCTACTGTTGTTTTAATGATTCTGTTTGAACTTAGGGTCAAATAAAAAATAAATTCACTACATTTAAATGTAATCAAATATCTATTTTACATTATGAAGTAATTAGCTTTATATGAGCTTTATTATATTATGGATTAAATTTCCCACAATTTCAAAGCCATATGTTCATGCTAGTTGATGCATCTCTGTTTGTTTGAGTTATAACGGTCCGCATATCCTCGCATGTTCAAAGGCACGTTTTGGCTTTACATCACCGTTGTCATACCACAGATCCAAAATGGCCCGATTTGAACCGCCTGAGACTCACATCTAACGGTAATCTAATTGACGAACTTAGAAATCATTATTACCATTTCTAAATTAAAGAAAAATAAGAAGAATTTCAAAATAATATTTTGCCTAAAATGTTGGTCACGTTGATAAGGGAAGGATAGAATGCGGTTTCGTTCGAGTCGTTCCAGACATTCCAGGGATACTCCTTTTGCAATTAGCCCGGCCGGTAGTCAGACACCTGTCTGTCCGATCTGGCTCATCCTAAACGTTAATGCTAGACGCCATACCTGCTTCCCCGAGTAACCGTAACCGCGGTGTTAATAATAACCGTTTTCAATTAAACACTGATGCATGCCTTCTCATAAAATAGTTGATGGACGGTTCATATCCTAACAACATACTGTAATTGAAACAAACCTTTTTCAACCCTGTACTCTCTGAGCGTTTATTTCCAATTGCGAATTACGCAATTTAAGACGCCATTGTCAAATAATACAGAATTAATTATCATGGTATGTTAGCCAATTGATACATCAAAAGTAATACTCCATTAATCATACGACGGGTCGAGGATATACAGCTGGTCTGAAAACTAAAATAATGGCAAAAAAAAAGTATTTAACATCGACATTATGCTGCTTAAAACTTTTATCCTCTGAACTCGCAGAACCAGAAATATTTATGCTTGCGGGCTGTGCAAATCAATAAGCTCCCTGTTCAATTGACATCCTGAAAAGACTCCTTGTTATTGGTGAATTTCCTTTTGAGAAAACCTCGTTACAGAGGACAGATTTTATTAAGGTTTATCGTTTGGTTTATTTACAGCGGTGTGCTGCTGGAAAATTTCTTATCGTTATTTTCGCTCTCTTCCCTCCCACCCCCTCTTATCACTCTCTCTTTTTCTTCTTCTTCTTTTTCAACTTTCTTTCTGTTCCTTCTCATTCGCGCAGATTATTATCTTAGCATATTTAGCATTACAATGCTCAGTATATTGTTTTTCCTTTTTGCAACAGTATTTATTTTTATAAAAAAAATTGTTGAGATATGAAATTGAAACTAAGACAAAATCTGAAACTAAGCACTAGGGTATAAAGTGGTGGCACTTCTACTAGGCCTATGGTGTTATGACTCGATGCCCAACAGGTCACGAGTTCACTGCCGCTTCAATCTCCTTGGCGGATTATTGGCGATAGTTCGGGATGTCAGGTTTAAAAAATTAAACGATTTGGGTGTAATGAAAGGGAGTTGAAGAATTTTAAGTATCCGATTTTATGTCATCTTTGACAAAAGCAATTTTAAGTTCATTGTGGATGGTGTGGTTAGATAGGAGGGTTTATTATTTTTCGGAGAATTTGAATTGGAAAATCTGGACGCGATCATAATAAGAATATTTTGGTTGAACGTACACAGTTCAATGCCGTGTGTCCAAATGGATTTAATTATTGTCTCGGTATCACTCGTGTGTTGTGAAGCGGCATTTCTGATCGTTTGTCTAGGTGTCGTGAGAGTGTTTTGTAGCGTCTAGTCAGATCCTGCTTTTTTAGCTTTACACGGGGATGCCATGTTAGCCTTTTGACGATGTTCAGCCCAAGGTAGCGGACGTGGTTATGTATAGGAAGAGATATGTGTGATGTAGGTATAGTAGCTTTTATCTAAATTTATTTTTAAACGCCACTTTTTTAGCCAAAGTTCTAGTTTGATTAGGTGAGCCTGTAAGGAGCGATGTGAGAGGGTGGGCTCTTTTTTGAAGGATAGGATTGCAGTATCGAGCGCAAACGTGTGAATCGATGTGTTAGGATGGGTAGGGAAGTCAGCAGTATACGTTGAATAAAGGATCGGACCGAGGATACTACCATGCGGGACTCCGAACATAACAGGATAGTAGTCAGATTAAGATCTTCCCTGGCTGAACTGAAAGAAGCGATCAGTCAAATATTATCGGATTATGAAAAATTAGGCGAAAGATGCTCATGAGCTTCCACAGAAACCTGGATGCCAAACCCTATCAAATTTTTGAGCCACGTTAAGGAAAAAGCACCCGAGCAGTACTGTTTCTGCTTAATGGAGGATGAGATAGCGTTTAGAACACCGAGGCATAGCTGGATTGTAGATTGGTGTTTACGGAAGCCAAACTGGTGAGATGGAATAATGTTTTGTTTTAGGTAGATGAGAAGGATTCTTTTCAGAAGGTTTCTAGGATTGTTCCTCGTATAGGTGAATATATCGTATCTCTTGTCTTTAGACGTAGGTCGACTTTGTCCTGTCCTTCTAGTTTAAAGTAACGAATTTAACATGAAAAATAATGGATGTAATTTTAAACTAAATTAATTGAGAATTAAATTTGTCCATCAGTGTATGTACTGCCTTCTTTCCTAATGGTAGTATATAGTCAGTGGACAATTGTCTGTTTGGTCTTACGTCATTTATTAAATATTCTAATATATCTCAATATTACAAATTCTACGAAAAATTTACTTCAAAAACTGACATTTCAAATTTAGTTTTAACCTAATAATTTTCTGATATAATATAATGTAATTCCAAAGCCGACAGCAAGAATGAATCAAAATCATCATTGTATAGAAGGTTTAAAACACTTTGTGCGTACGTATAATTGATGAAAATATAATAGATACCCAAACGGGCTTTTAATTAAACTTCATTGATTTCAAACATGATAAAAATCCACCATCATTTTCAGTTCAAACGTAATTGTATTTATTTAGATGTAATTATTGCCATTATTTTTGTTTAATAATTATTATTGGGTATTTAATTTTGAATTGATTATTAAAAATAATTTCTAACCAAAATTTACAATATGGCAGTGTATTTTTTATAGTAGTATTATTATTTAGTAGGTAGTATTTTTTATATTTAAGTATTTAAATATAGTTAACCCATTTAGACTTTAGATTATTTAGATTAAATTCACTAATTTCGTGGTCCGCTTGACCAATTAATATATTACAATTAATTAAGGTTTTTAGTTGAGATAAAAAAATCAATGGCACGAGCGGGATTCGAACCGACGATCTTCGGCTAGATATGCCGCTGCTCTACCACTTGAGCCATCGTGACCTCGATCCACTCGGACACTTCCCATCTCAACCGCACCTTTTGAATTTTCCCTCTTTTTTGCTATTTTTCAAATGTCGTGTAATCGGATTGGATTCTCGGCTACAAATGAAACGGCCACGGAGAGCTTTAGTGAAGTATACTTCATTTAAATTCATTAAATTCACTAATTTCGTAGTCCGCTTGACAATTAATATACATATTACAGTTAATTAGGTTTTTTATGTCAACTAAAAACCTTAATTAATTGTAATTATTTAGATTTTTGATTAATAGTTGTTCCATAAATCATTGTTTCTTGTGATAATTCAAGTAAAAATTCTCTTACAATGATTTTCATGTCAAAAATTATAACATTGTATTTGATACACGGTTTTATAAATTTAATCATCAAATTTAGCATTTATAAAATTTATTTTTAAACATGAAAATACCTGAAATTCTTGGGTTGTAAATGAAGAAAAAAGTACGTAACTTATCAACAATTTTATTCAATTATACTACACCCTTTCTAAAGAATAAGACTAATAATACTTTATTTCCTTAATATAAGTACAATACAAAAAAATACAAAAAAGCACAAGTATTTATTTATACGTATTTAAAGCTTAGCTTACAATTATTCATTCCGTCAGCCAGAGGTTAATATATTCTTCTCCTCTCTCGCTCTCCCCCTTCCACGACAGCATTTGAGGATTTTCAAGTATATAAGGTGTAGAAAGAAAAAGAGAAAAAGTGAGAGAAAGATACAAAAAAGTTAGAATGTAACACTTAACTAGGTAAAAATACAAATATTATGTAAATAAACTTGTAAAAGAGGAAAAAGCAAGACAAAAAGGGAACAAATAAAATACAAACCATTGCTAAGAACGAGTGAGAAAATGTTTAAAAATTGAACAGCTGTACCAGAAAGTATCAATAATGGACAAAGTTAATGAGTGGTCGGTGATAGGAGTCGAGCAGAGAAGTGAGCTTGGATTCACTAAGCTATCCAGGTAACGCATAAGGTACTCGGCAAGAACAGAACATATTGTTAAATAAATACGTCCTCCTTTGCGTTTAGGTTACAGAGAGAGCACCTGGTATCTCATCTCGGTCCTTCCACGTGATGTTCTTAAGAAATAAAATTCCCCTCGCAATTTGAACTGCCATCTTGACTGTCTAATAGACCAACTACTGTGCGATCCATTATTCTCAGAAAACAACCCTGATCGAATGTTTATTTTCTTATATAACAAGAACCTGGACAATGATATGGCACTAGTCGCAGCCTCTCCCTATGATTCTTGCCTATTTTAATTAATAATGTGGAGAGTTACCTTTTAGAAAGATGCGAGTCTGAAAAGCCCGGATTGAATTGAATGCTTTGCGGCAAGACTGATCCAGGTTTTGACCCACGAAGTTCTATTGATTACTTCAATTGCTAATATTCTCGAATGTCAAAATGACGGTAGATTTAGAAAATTGAGGCAGTACTTTAAATGAAATTTTTATGTGAAAATCTCCAGCAGGTCTACATTAGTTTCTAATAATAACATAAAATTGGGAGTTATCGTTGGTAAAACAAACAACTTCTTTATGAAAAATCTTAATAATTTTTCTAGACTCTCAAATCTCTGATATCACCAAATTTGTGAAACATAGCAGGCAATAGATCTAGCCACCGAGTTAAAAAGCTGATATTTTTTGAAAAGAGGGATGATATTCTGCGCAAGGAAACCTGCCCAAAGAGTACTGAGGGCCATCCTCCCAGAAGAGACTTTCTTTTTAATGTGTGACACAAAACAGAAACCAGTATTTATAACGTTGTGGGATTAATATGGCTATAAAAAATAAAATTAAATAAATAATAAGTCTGTACCCGTTAAACATAAAAACTAATTATATTAATAACAAATTAATGAATCGAATATATCTTATAAATGGTTACAACTAATTTAGTAAGGAAAAGGGAATATTTTTGTATGATAGAAAGTAATTAAGAGTAAAGTTATTTTTTTGGTTTCCTTTTCACTGGACAAGCTGTATAGTATAGTGTAACGAACCTTGATGAACGAACACCACTCCACTAGAAATCTTCACTAGCAGTTTTTTTGTCTTGATAACGTCACACACATTTATTTTTACTTTATCTTCTTTCTAAAGTTGCAACAGACCGAGTAACTCCAAATCCAGCGAGGCTCTGTGAATGATGTTTTGACACTGACAAATTTTCTTTTTTCAACCTTTAATTATAGAAGACTGGTGAGTCAATTTGTTTTCCAAGTTGGAAACTGAATTGAAGTGAAGCGATTTTTGAATTTGAAATGACATTGTTCGAAGTTAAAATTTCATATTGTTCTAGAGAACCTTTTGTCTTTTACACCGTTTGGCTCATATATAAAATGTTCACAATAAAACTAAGGGTTTTACAATTGAAAAAAAATATTTTTTTTATATCTTCAGTTATAGATGACTAAGGAGTAAGAGTGCTTCCCAGTTGTCTACATTGAAATAGCATGGTTTGACGTTCAAATTTCCCTTTTTCTAGGAGGGCTTTGGTCTTTTATTTTATTGTTTAATCTACAACTGACATGATAAGAATAATTGTTAACTTTGTGGGGGGTCTTTACAGCTGAAAAATTATTTTTTTACTTTCTTCGAGTCAGAGTACTCATCTTTCTAAGTTGACGGAGAGTCTCCGTTGGTCGCAGTAATTTTTCAAAATATTTGTATTTTATTGAAGTCCATGGGGGGTTTTCATCCATAATAACGGTGTCACCGGCAAACATAAGGCAACTGCCTTTTATATTGGCGGCTCGGACCCCGCTTCCCTAAAAGGTAGCTCGACTAAAAATATGGAGAAGAGAAGTGGGTTTAATACACACCCCTGTCTGACTCCTGAATCAACTTGAAACGATTCTGATACACCCTATTTACCTCTCTCTGCTGAATTAGTTTTTCTATACATGGACTGGCGTGGCTACAAACTTGGAGGATAGACCTAGATTAAATAGTTTTAATAACAGAGCAGACGGTTTACGCGATCAAATGCTGCACTAAAATCAACAAAAAAACAATAAATTTTTGACCTTTTTTGATAATTACAAATTAATAATATTGATGATTATTCGTAAATCGTGCTAATCGGTTTCTTTCTTTTGTGATGAGATTCATAACGGCACTGAATCCACGTTCAACCGAATAGAAAGACGGGAAAGCAGTTAACTACTTCTATAAATAACCCATAACGCAGGATATAAAATTGGGATCTGTTTTTGAAACCAAAATTTGTGGTATCATTGTTCAAACATTGGTTTAAGTTCCTCATTTGTGGATATTTCAATAAGCTGCTNCTCGTGCCATTAACTTTTTTCATCTCAACTAAAAACCTTAATTAATTGTAATGTATTAATTGGTCAAGCGGACCACGAAATTAGTGAATATAATAAATAAAATTATAAAATGTCATTAACTTTTCAAGCAAAATATTAGGAGAGTAATGCGGTCAATACAGGGCGCTTTGTTATTTTTTAAATTACTGACCATTGACAACAATTCATTTAGGATAAAGGGAGAATCAAGAACAGAATTAGCAATACATGGTTCATCATAATAAAATATTAATAGGTTAATAGGGGGATTTAACATATATTGAAGTGAATGACCTAATCAGACAGAGAAATATCATTTCCAAAAACATTGGTTTTATCCTTGAAATGGTTAAATATTTGCATAATTCTCTAGAATCCCTAACATAGCTGCACTTGTTTATTAATGTGTTGAAATAATCCCTTTTCTTTCTCTCACAGATAATTTTGCATTCCCTGTTGGCTTCAAGATAAGAATTTTTTACTATTTGAGAATCAACGCTTCTGAACAGTTTTAATAAATTGAACGATTTATTTCTCGTATGGTTACAAGCTCCGTCGAATCAAGGATTCTTTTTATCCCCCTGATATAAGAAGTATTCTAAACCCGTGCTGGGCAGGTTAAAGTTATAGATTCTGTTAATACGTTAAGACATTGTTCAATATAGGAAGGGACGAGGGAATGCCACGTATAGTTTTCTCCAATTTCATTCGCTAAATATCCGCCCAATTGTTGGACCAATTTAACAATTAAGCAATGGTAAGACACATTCCACTTCACTCACATCAAAATTCAACTCAATATACAGAAGCTGGTGGTCAGAATACTGCGCAGGTAAAACTTTACAATCTTCAATTAGACTAATAATATCACGTGAGGTGGCACAAATGTCAATCATAGAACACCTTATCTAATTATGTATATCTGAATATGTTCAATGACTGAAAAAATTTTAAATTTGGTTACAGGGATATACTTTACTATATGTTTATAAATAGATTTTAATTTTGTCGGATTCAATTTTTTTTCCGTGATTCTGAATTTTTCGTAGTAAATGTTTTAAAACAGATAGTATTCCGATAGAAATTATTGTAAGATGGGGGGAAAAAGATCCTTTATTAGCAAGACTAGTGGATTGCTTTGCTCCGGCTTTTTTTCGACCCGGCAGATCTTTCCAATACTAGCAGGAAGTTAAAGTGCGAGCTGGAAGCGAACTGAAAATAAATAAAACACTGCTGATCTCAAAGTTTGCTGCCCATAGAGCTGGGGCTGTATATTTAGATATTTTTAAAGATAGAATTCATTGTAGAGTTCAATATCTTTTTGAAGGTCTTTACTAGGTGAAAGAAAGACAAAAGTGTTGGGATCACCAAGCTTTCGGCAACAATATGTTGCCATCATCAGGGCCTATTTATTAAGAAAAAAATATACATAATTAATATAAATTTAACAATCAACCATGAAACCAACAGTGCATATTTTCCCAAGAGAGAAGAGAAAAAATTCTCAACGGAAAAACTAATGAAAAAGTGCTTTGGTTATGAAGCACATGGTCAGCATTCAGTTATACATGGTGAACAAGACATCTGTGTAAAGTAATGAGTAATTATTCGCATTAACAATTGGCGATTTTTTAAAATAAATTACCTCACTAATAATTCACATAATTACAAGTGGAACTGTTTTTGTTCTTACTAGCTATTTTTGACATTAAAACCATATGTTATTACAGAGTATTACATTAATGACTAGAATTTACAGCTTGTTTTAAATTATATGCACAAAGGATTAAAATTAAGATGAGAAAACGACACAACGTCGTCTCACCTAAGGTTGGACTGTCACAATTAGTGAAGCCTACCAGGCTCTGTGCACTCCTCATTATGCGCCCTCTAACGGTCGCCACCTTTCTTCCGGTTTTTTTATAAATTTCCAATAGCCTGCAAATGTTGAGGTGGAACCTAGTTCGTCACCATTTAAATTGCAGGCACTCCTCGTTAAATGGATATATACCTTTTCCAACAGGAGTCTTCTCTCAAAGCCGACCTCTCGACCCAAGATCTCCGGGGAGTCCTACTTGAAAAAATGACCATTCTTTGTAGCTTGAGAGGACAACCCTGTGGTCAACTTTTTATGAATACAATCCAATCCGTGTTGGTTCATTCTAATGTGAATTTTCTGCTTTGTTTGTCCAACATATTAAGCGTCGCAACCACCACGGGACACCCTATAAACCACATTAGATCGTGTGCCAATAGGCTCTTTAGACGTTAAAACGGTGTAAAGACAAGAGAGATTATTTTTGTATTTATAAGCAATTTTTGCATTTATTTTATTAAGCATTAATTTTTTAATTCTCTGAGTCACACCGGGAATGTAGGTGATTGACCAGAAGCCAATGGAAGTTGAAGTAGGTTCTACCTCAACATTCACCAACGGAATACCAACAGAGTTATACTAAGTCAATAAGTTTGAAAATAAATGCCAATGGATAATGATTTGTTACTAAAATTCTTTTTACTGTTTTTTCATTTTTATCTATGAATCTAGGAACACAGAAGCATGTTAATGCGAATAATTACTCATTACTTTACATAGGTGTCTTGTTCACTATGTATACCAGAATGCTGGCCATGTGCTTCATAACCTAAACCAAAACACTTTTTCATTACCTTTTCCGATGAGAATTTTTTCTCTTCTCTCTTGGGAAAATATGCACTGTTGGTTTGATTGTTGATTGTTAAATTTATATTAATTATGTATATTTTTTCTTAATAAATAGGCTCTGATAATGGCAACATAATGTTGCCGAAAGCTTGGTGATCCCAACACTTTTGTCTTTCTTTCACCTAGTAAAGACCTTAAAGAAGATATTGAACTCTACATTGATTATCTGCAGGTCGATCTACAAACATCATTTCTTCACGATAGAATTCAACTACAAAAAACAAGTTCATAGCGACACTATGTTATTCGAATATTCAAAGTTTTTAGACTATTCTGGATGTTTTTGATATCGACGACTGAGTTCGACATTAATCAAAACCACTTATCAACATTGTTTCACTCTCGTTGACAAAATGATTTCTCGTTCTGCATTCCTTGCTAAATAAATCCTGCACTTCACCGTAAACCGATAATTGAGTACCATACTTAAAAAAAAAGTCAATGAGTATTTCTGCTGAAAGGGGCAAACGATGAAATGATGAAAAATAAATTATTTATATTTTTAAATAAAATCAATTAAATTTGAGATTAACAATTAATCATATTTGAAGATCTTTTGAAATGTATTTTCCAAGAACCGCACTGGACGCACTCCCAAAAATGAAACGAGATTGAGCAGAGTCGGTACCCCGAAATCGATATAGCTTCAGCAAAATGATATGTCGAATGGTATGTTCCTGAAAAACACATTAAAAACACTTTAAACATACTTCAAATAAACCAATTACCAGGAAGGAAGAAGAGAAAAATAAATGTTACTCATATTGGTCTACAAAAGAAAAATATAGCATTTTCTACAATTCCTTTTACTTCTTCGTTAATATTTACATTAAACAGGTTGGAATTGAAATGTTAAGTTTTCACAAACATACACTCTATATAGGTCAGTCGGTCTTGAGATTTACTTTTATTTTGCTTATGCAATTAGGCCTTTACGACAAGTCTCTCAGTAGAGCGTTTAGAACAGTTTTTTAACCCATGAACTCCTTTTTATGGTCAAAAAATGTCCACAGACCCCCAAGTGAAAAAGCCACATAAATGCATAATATAAAAATTACAAATTTAAAAAAACGTTTTGTTGAAGAAGTATATATTAATGACTTGGATGGACGTGATGAGATGTTATGAGTGTATACTTCCTAATCGGTTTCTTTCTTTTGTGATGAGATTCATAACGGCACTGAATCCACGTTCAACCAAATAGAAAGACGGGAAAGCAGTTAACTACTTCTATACATAACTCATAATGCAGGATATAAAATTGGGATCTGTTTTTGAAACCAAAATTTGTGGTATCATTGTTCAAACATTGGTTTAAGTTCCTCATTTGTGGATATTTCAATAAGCTGCTCCTGTATTAGTATGGATTCATTTTTGTTTGGGATCAGAGTTTTTACACGCGCAAAAGGGTTCAACACCAAGTCGGGAATATCCAACTGAAGAATGTCTTCAAATCTTTGGTTCAGGTCTGTATGAAGAGCCGTTAAGTGTTGTCAGTAAGCAAGCAAATCTTCATCTCTAATTTGCAATTTCGAAAGATTTGGAAACTGAGAGCATTCTCCTCTTCACAAGTTTTGTTTTTTAAAGAAAAAGCTTTGCAACAAACGCAGATATTACGCTTTTAGTTTTGATTAAATTTAATTGGTCACCTTGTAGTTTCAAATTAGTTTCGTTAAATTTGGCAAATAAATCAGACATATAGGCTATGTATATTTTTTGAGTTAATTAAATTGTGTCGCAAATCAGTGTCTTTGGTTTCCAGGAATTCCAACACTGAATCAAAGAGCGCATAAAATCGATTTAAACATGCACTTTTAGATAACNTACATTGATTATCTGCAGGTCGATCTACAAACATCATTTCTTCACGATAGAATTCAACTACAAAAAACAAGTTCATAGCGACACTATGTTATTCGAATATTCAAAGTTTTTAGACTATTCTGGATGTTTTTGATATCGACGACTGAGTTCGACATTAATCAAAACCACTTATCAACATTGTTTCACTCTCGTTGACAAAATGATTTCTCGTTCTGCATTCCTTGCTAAATAAATCCTGCACTTCACCGTAAACCGATAATTGAGTACCATACTTAAAAAAAAAGTCAATGAGTATTTCTGCTGAAAGGGGCAAACGATGAAATGATGAAAAATAAATTATTTATATTTTTAAATAAAATCAATTAAATTTGAGATTAACAATTAATCATATTTGAAGATCTTTTGAAATGTATTTTCCAAGAACCGCACTGGACGCACTCCCAAAAATGAAACGAGATTGAGCAGAGTCGGTACCCCGAAATCGATATAGCTTCAGCAAAATGATATGTCGAATGGTATGTTCCTGAAAAACACATTAAAAACACTTTAAACATACTTCAAATAAACCAATTACCAGGAAGGAAGAAGAGAAAAATAAATGTTACTCATATTGGTCTACAAAAGAAAAATATAGCATTTTCTACAATTCCTTTTACTTCTTCGTTAATATTTACATTAAACAGGTTGGAATTGAAATGTTAAGTTTTCACAAACATACACTCTATATAGGTCAGTCGGTCTTGAGATTTACTTTTATTTTGCTTATGCAATTAGGCCTTTACGACAAGTCTCTCAGTAGAGCGTTTAGAACAGTTTTTTAACCCATGAACTCCTTTTTATGGTCAAAAAATGTCCACAGACCCCCAAGTGAAAAAGCCACATAAATGCATAATATAAAAATTACAAATTTAAAAAAACGTTTTGTTGAAGAAGTATATATTAATGACTTGGATGGACGTGATGAGATGTTATGAGTGTATACTTCCTAATCGGTTTCTTTCTTTTGTGATGAGATTCATAACGGCACTGAATCCACGTTCAACCAAATAGAAAGACGGGAAAGCAGTTAACTACTTCTATACATAACTCATAATGCAGGATATAAAATTGGGATCTGTTTTTGAAACCAAAATTTGTGGTATCATTGTTCAAACATTGGTTTAAGTTCCTCATTTGTGGATATTTCAATAAGCTGCTCCTGTATTAGTATGGATTCATTTTTGTTTGGGATCAGAGTTTTTACACGCGCAAAAGGGTTCAACACCAAGTCGGGAATATCCAACTGAAGAATGTCTTCAAATCTTTGGTTCAGGTCTGTATGAAGAGCCGTTAAGTGTTGTCAGTAAGCAAGCAAATCTTCATCTCTAATTTGCAATTTCGAAAGATTTGGAAACTGAGAGCATTCTCCTCTTCACAAGTTTTGTTTTTTAAAGAAAAAGCTTTGCAACAAACGCAGATATTACGCTTTTAGTTTTGATTAAATTTAATTGGTCACCTTGTAGTTTCAAATTAGTTTCGTTAAATTTGGCAAATAAATCAGACATATAGGCTATGTCATTTTTTGTTAATTAAATTGTGTCGCAAATCAGTGTCTTTGGTTTCCAGGAATTCCAACACTGAATCAAAGAGCGCATAAAATCGATTTAAACATGCACTTTTACATAACCAACATACTTCTGTTTTATATTATATTATTTTATATTATTATTTTTATTAAACCTTGCGCGGTCCCCCTGACGTTGTTCAGAGACCCCCAAATCAATTTTAATTTTTCATGGATCCCCTGAATGATACCGGGGTCCCCTGGGGGTCCGTAGGGACCACTTTGGGAACCACTGGTTTAGAATTATGAGTATGATTCTATGATGTGAACGATTACAATATAATTCGAAGTTTTAAATGTCCTGATGAGGTATCATTAACACAAGTCAAAGGCGGATTTTTGGAGGGTATATATTTGTTTTTAATGTTTAACATTTTAGACAAACCTGGTTAAATTATGTTGTATTTCATAATCGTTAATATTAAATTCTTCCTGGGCAAATTATAAGAAGTAGCATACATTTTTAAAGGTGCAAATATTATCATTAAAACTTTTAATTTCAATGAACAAATTGAACAAATAAATGATTTGCAGCTGAGTGACACTCATGATTTTTCTCAATTATGATTGTTTGGACTCAAGGAAGAGTCAAGTAGACTTAGTCTTCTTATCCTGACTTCCTCCGATCCTAAATCCCGTCCCCTCAGTTCTCGTCTCGATCTCGAAATATCAACTTCCATCTTTAAAACCCGTAAGTGCTCAACTCACCCTAGGTTTCGAAAACTCACTCTTTACTACCCGTAAAATGGAACACTATGTTTACCCGTATTTTGATTCATTTCCGACTCTATCCACCTTTTCCAAATTTCCCGTTGTTCATCCAACCTGCAGATCACCATCGGCGTCGCAACAAGGACCCCAATTTCACGAGGCGGCCTGTGGATCTACTCTGCTACTTTTACATACAGCCCTCAAAAAATCAAGTAAGTCTTCTTTTCTTTCTTCCTATTTTTTCCCAATTTTATTTTTTTATTATTTTTTTTGCCAGCCCAAACAATGATAAATAAGTGTGGTGATTAGGGACCGTTAATCGATAATTATTCAGAAATCGTGAGATGCGGTCTGGTGTGATATAGGTTTCAGAAAAACATTTTCTTTATCGTGCCAACGTTTTGATCTTTATTGAGATCATCTTCAGGGTCTGGGATTTACAAACATTGTTTGGGACTCTCGTCCGATAACTTCAAAAAAGCTTTCAAAAATTATAAAATAATCCAAACACTTTTTTCCAAAATTAAAGGTTCCACACCAATAACAAATAATCTGACGTAATCTACAAGATCAACTGTTTAAACTGCCGGCAACTTACATCGGTCTTACATCCCAATAACTGGACTAGAGAACAAAGCATCTATGATTGCAAAAACCCAAGCAAAATCCTACAGCACTCGCTACCCACCACTTTGAACACCAACACAATTTAGACTTCAAAAATCAAAAAATATTACATACAGAACAAAACAAACATAAACGTAATTTCTTAGAAATGGTTTATATCAACCGAGATAAACACAGCATCAAATACAGAACAGATACATATAAACTCAGTCGCAGCTACGCCAAGATCATTAATCAAATTCAATATAGATAACATACATATATCATTACATTACATTCCACACATCAAATATTTTTCACATAGTCTAATTTTCCAACAATTTAGCTTTCCTTTTCCTATTTATCCCTTTCTATATAATCCTGAAAGGATAATCTGGCCGAACCATTACCAACACATTTTTTCCCTTCGTCGGCTCTTTTCACCTCAAAGAAGCCGACGCCTTATACAAAAATGTCTTTTCTATACCGACATCCTTCCCCACCCCTTCAAAATCCAACATATATAAACACAATATAGCAAAATCTCACTGGCACTCTCGACACGCCACGCAAGAATGGCACAATTACACAGAAGACAAACACTTTGAGTGAGTGCAAATACTTTGATTGAATATGTAATATGTAAACAATGTTTGTAAATCCCAGGCCCTGAAGAAGATCGAAACGTTGGCACGATAAAGAAAATGTTTTTCTGAAACCTACATCACACCAGACCGCATCTCACGATTTCTGAATAATTAATGATAAATAATTTTTACGGGGACTCCCAGAAGTACTGCCCATATAAATTAAAACTATTTGGTTTTAAGTAACTTTCAAATTATATTCTGCAATGTTCTATCAATGTAATAATATACTATAATATATTAATAAACCACTTGTATATTTCAGAATGTTTAACTTATGCAAGAAAACTGTTTGTTTTCAGGAAAAAATATATATTAATGTATGATCCTGTCTGGTTGTTTGTGTTCATTAAAAAAGTTAGATAACGCTCAAAGTATAGAGAGTTTATTAAGAGTTGTTTTTTTGATCTGGCTTACTCGAAAGTTATTTTTCTTCGGCGATATTTCTCCTAATAAATAACATTAGCACATAACAGTAAACATCGGGGAAAACTTTTTCTCCCCGGACATAAATTAGAAAGTAGGAGTGGCGGGGCTTTAAAGAAAAACACGGATTTGCCAAGTAAGAGCAGGGGGTGGGCCGAAGGGGTTGAAACAGCTCCTTAATTACATCAAGGCGTAAATTGTCGTAAATGGTGGGAGAATGCAAAGCAGAGAGAGACCTGGACTCAACCTAACACCCGTATAACGAGTTACCTACCTTAGACGGACCAAAACTGAAAAGGAATCTTAATTCAGCGTTTATAAGTGCCTGGGAATTATAATCCATCGTTTTTTAATATCCCCTAAATGGAAAACACTCTTTTAATGTAATTCTGATTAAGTCCATTCCAACTTTCCCGTCTTTCTCACTCTTACACTTTAATTTTCATAGAATTCATGCTTTCATTTACAATTTAATATTATAATGTAATTTTGCGGATATAACAAGGATTAAGTTGTAGTTTTTTTATATTTTTTTTACCTAACTTGATAGTACAGTACAAGGCGTTTAGTTGGGCTAAACCCGCATGACCTAAATCTGTGGCGTTTAGTATTATGAGCGCCTACAAGCCAACTTGAACTAACTATGAACAACGATAATCGCAAGTTGGCCGTTCATCAAACCGCTAGGATTAGGAAGATCAGTAAGATTGAGAACTATAAAACTATAGATTTAATCTTTCATTACGCAGACATCAAGATGAAATTTCACGTAAAGTTTATTGGTGTGATTGGTAAAGTTACTTTCAATAAAATCAATGTGTAACTAAACTTTTTTAGAGGGGAAAAAAGACATTTTAATAAAAATCTATAATTATTAGTTGTTTTCAACAAAATCGATAATCATAAGCATTCCGGCAACCGCGGTGCTAGGTCGTCGGATGCTCAAACTTTCATAAATATTTATTATGTTTTGTATGTACAAATGATAACTAACATTTTAGATTATTGATTTACTGAATACTGATCTATATTCAAGCACAAATCTGCACAAACGTGTACACACCACAGGTGGCTTCGGAGGGGGTGGCAATAAATAGATCAATTCAGCGCCCAATGCATGCAGTTCCTAAATACATTCACACTCTCGCTCAACTTTAAATACATTTTTATTTATTTACATACATAGGTGGGGTAGTGAGTACTCGATATTCCACCATCACCCCTTAAACATATTACATAACTTCTGTAATTAAGAGCCGAAGGGGTACTCAATATTATGCCATCGAACCTCTCAGAATATACATTCATGTCAATGAATACATTCATTCTATTCGATAAAACAAATTTGTTTCCTCCCAGTTTGCCATTTCGTTTACATAACAATTGACATCCTGTAATTTTCTTACCTATTTCTTGTGAACAAGTGATTGAAACAAAATTCTAAATAATTAAGGAAATGAAAGTGTATATGTAATGAAAATAAATACGTTTATTATAAATAAAGTGAAAATAAATTAATACTTTTTTTAAACTCGTAGTAAACTTGGTGATTTCTTGAAACTTGGTATATAATAAGTCGTTACTTAGGGGTGATAAAGGTAAAATTCAAAATTAAGCCGCTGACTGTTGGTATCGGAGTGAAGGTAAATCAGTGGTACCGCATTTTTTGTTTTTTCAGAATTCAGCTCGCGAGCGGTCCCATCATTAGCTTAAACGGCTGATAAATTTCTTAACGATAAGGAAAAAACGCCGAAAGGCCAGCGCATAGTGCGGCAAAAGTTGAAAAACATTTTTCAAAGAAGTTTGAAAAAATTATTGTTCTTAATTATTTTGTAGTACACATTCCAAAGTTTCTTTCTACAACATTTTTTGTAAAGATTGTGATATTAAATATATAGAACAAAGCGGTAGAGAAAAAAAAAACGAGATTAAAAGAACACTTGCCTAAATCCAGCAAATTTTCGGAATTTAAGGACCATCTAAAAAAAATTTTAAATTTCAAGTTTCAATTCAGTTCAAGTTTCAATTCAAATTTAAATACAACAGTGTTACATAGTTTCAACAAGAGGAGAGAACTAGATTGGTTTGAGAAGGTTGAAATTAAAAAATGTAAATGTGTGTTATTAATTTTCCAAACAACTTGTCAAAGTATAATCAATGATATGACCATACAGACATAGCACTGCTATTTTTGTTTGCGTTGTGTTTTAAAAACTAGCTCCAATTACTTCCAAAAAAGTCGTTTTTAAATAGTATAAAGTGTCCCGCGCAGAACACCACCGAGCATCACGAATTCGATGGCAGTTGAAAATTCAATAAAAAAAAGGCGCTTAAATGCTTAATGTTTACTATCATCTTCCTAGCCATTTGTAAATAAAATTGGGTTAAATTATTCCCTTAATATCAATTTCACCACGTTTCTTTGGAAAGGAAAACCTGGTTAAAATTAATTAAGTTGCTCAGCTTTTCTTTGCATATTGTTTCTCTAAATAAAAAGCTGTCAAAATATAGCGCGTTGTTTCGTTTTATTCAGTTTTATGTAATTAACCTTTAAATTATAAGGGAATAGTTTTTGAAAGAACTGTTCCTATTTCTTAATAATTATGAATATATACAGTTTTGAAAAAAGCATTTTCTTAATTACGCCCAGATCAGCTCACTGCGTGCTCTCTCTCTCTCACTCCCTCTCTCTCTCTTTCTCTCTCTCTCTCTCTCTCTCTCTCTCTCTCTCTCTCTCTCTCTCTCTCTTTCTCTCAATCCTCTTGTACGGAAAGAAAATGATTGAACATTTTGCTTGAATTGATTTAATATGACTGATCAAGGAATTCGTGCAATGTTAGAATTTGACGATGATTTTGAACTCGTCAGTGAGTTACACGAAGATGACGATGACGAGCAAGATAATGCTTCTAAGACTAAAACTATTTCAACAGGTAGTAACTAAACAATTTATAATTTTATTTTTCCTCGGGTTAATAAGCTTTATACGTTGAAAAATATGTAATATTTTGTCTACATTTTTGTTAAATTATGTAAAGGTAGTACTGTATGTGTATATAATATATTTATTCCATCAATTTTATACTTCTTTTTTATTGTTTTATATTATACGAATTTTGCTTAATATAATTGCTTTTATTAATTCAATCTAGTTTTATTAAATCATTTGTTTTATAATATAAATTTTAATATATTATTAGCCTTATTATGTTGTTTTTATTATTTTATTGATTTTTGTTTACTGTGTGTTATTTGTTTTAATAGTTGTTTTATAATTATTCAGAAATCGTGAGATGGGGTCTGGTGTGATGTAGGTTGCAGAAAAACATTTTCTTTATAGTGCCAACGTTTCGATCTTTATTGAGGTCATCTTCAGGGCCGTGTGTTGTCACACATTTCTACACGAGAAGAACGAAAAACGGGATTCTATGAACAAATTTCAACTACATATGGACACGCAGCTAAGAGTATTCTGAAGGACATCGCCAACGATGAGAAGAAACTCGCATCGGCTATCAACCAGAGAACTTTTTTGCTGAAATGCAGACAACACAAGGTATTTCCTACTCACATCAAAAACAGGGCACTCTCAACACGGCACGTAAGAATGGCACAATTACACAGAAGACAAACACTTTGAGCCCTGAAGATGATCTCAATAAAGATCGAAACGTTGGCACGGCAAAGAAAATGTTTTTCTGAAACTTACATCACACCAGACCGCATCTAACGATTTCTGAATAATTATCGATTAACGGTCACTAATCACCACACATTTTTACACACGTTGTTTTATAATATTGGTTTTATTAGGAATTATTAATTTAATCTGTTTTGTTATATTATTTTTAATTGCTTATATAACATTTTCATAGTAAAAATGTTTTTTACGTATACGTTATACGTATATTTTCGACTAAAATGCAAATCTGTTGATAAAACAATCATGTAAATATGTAGTATTATATGAAATAGTTATACTTACTTTTGTTTTTGTTAAGTTTTTTTTTTACATTACAATTGATTTTTGTTGTTGAAATTTTAGCTATATTTTCATATTTGTTCTTACCAACAACACAAAAGTAGTTCTGCTACGCGGACATTTAAAAACCTAACAACTTTAAAATTTGTAAAAAAAAACGTTTTATGGGTAATAAAATTGAATGAATGGGAATAGCGTGTAGTTGGGTGTAATGAATCAGAATTTTTTCATTTGATTCAGCACGAAAAAGTACGCAGTAAATTAGCACATAAATATGACACTAGTATTATAGTACCGTACTACCTTAGGAAGGTTGCGTGTCTACCTCTAAACTTTCCACATTGTATATTAGCATTATTAATTTTGCACGTTTTATTTTTGATAGATGTTGATGATTTTTTATTAAAACCTTTCGAGAGTTTTTGTACTTCTTATTTATATGTCTTTCCTGGCATTTGTAGCTTCCTTTTCGTCCTGGAGGAGCTTCAACAGACGACTTGCATTTTTATTAAGGTTCATCCAAAATTATAGTAATAGGAAGATATAAACAAACTTTTAATTGTTTTGCATTTAAATAAAAAATATGTATAAAATATCGTTGAAAAAACTTTTCCCAATAAGCACATTGAAGAAACAAATAATTTGTCTAAAACCGCCGTACTTGATTATTTCTGCATTCTGTGAGTTAATAGCAGACATATTACGATACATACACATATTACATATACACCATGTTACGATGTAATATTTATTTACACTTTTCCGTACCATGTAAAAACTGACTGCTGAAAAACCAATACAGTATTTTTTCATTATAAAATCTGAATTCATTTAGAGAATAGCGAAGCAGAAATGTCAGATTTTGAAAATTAATATAAAAAAAATAAGATATTGGGAATGTGAAACAACCCCATTACATAGGGCGGAAAAACAACTTTCCTTTAACAATATTTATTAATATACAGTATGCGAACATTATAAAAAAAATTTTTAAATATTTTTCATTTTAATTTACATTTAAATATGAGTATAGAATTTTTTCAGCAGGTAGCAAAATATTCTTAAAGGTTTTTGGCGGGTGTCGATCTGCGTGTTGGGGAACAGTTGTTAAACCGCCATTTGTTCACTTCCTGAGTCCTACACTTGCAGTTTTTTTATTTTAATATTCCAGATTGCCATATTTTTTCTGAGGCATTCTTTAACAACGTAAGTAGACACAATTAAACAAATTGAAAAATGTAATGTAAAAGTAAATTAATATAAAGCAAATTTATTTTTCTAAATTACCTGAAATACGATAATATTGCAAAGACCGGCCGACACCCCCCCTGGACCTTTCCGGCCGTACTCGTCCGCGACGATCTGGCGAACTTGCCTAAATCGTGTACACCGCCATACCTCTACAAGGCTAAGTTCCTTGAACTTAGAAATATTGTAGATACGCCGGTTTTCGTCTGATTTTTACAGACGGGTCCAAGACCGGCGATGGCGTGGCGTGTGCTATGTATAGCGAGGGAGTAGCCACCTTCTGGTCGTTGCCCACTCACTGCAGCGTGTACACGGCAGAGCTGTATGCGATTTGGCACGCTCTCGAGGCGGTGATGACCGGGGAGGGCTCAGCCTTCCTCGTATGTACCGACTCTCTGAGCGCTGTCTGGGCTATACGCGACACGTTCTATGTGGACCCTCTCGTCGTGCTCTTATTAGAGAAATACGCGGAGCTGGAGCCTCTCGGAAAAACGGTGGTTGTTGTCTGGATTCCCGGAGGGTAACGAACGCGCGGACGAGGCGGCGAAAACCGGTACGTCAAACCCTCCAGATCAGACCATCGCGATCAGGCCCCCTGACGCTAATCACGCAGTAAAAAATATGATAAAAGAAAGATGGCAGGGTCGTCGGAGAGGCTCTTGCGAGTCAAGAGCACGACCGGTAGATGGCCTTCAGAGAATCTGAGCAGGAAACGAGGGATCGTCCTCACCCGACTGAGGAAAGGTTGCTCGATGTGTCCCACATAATAGAGGCGTGTCATGCCTTGGCTCCATACAGAGAGCGTGTAGGCATGCCGCCGGACTTAAGAAGAGTTCTCGAACACGGTAGCGAGTTTCAGAGTCCCCTGTTCCGCTTTTTAGGGGAAATTGGGTTTTTTTATTGTATATAGTATGTCTTATGTGTTATGTGTCTTTATGTTTTGTCTGTGTGCATGTATTTATTAGCGTGAATGGCGAGGGGTGAGGGTGAATATAACGCCATCATCGCCCCTCGAACGATGAAAGCGAGTGAGTGTGTGTTCGGGGTCGATGGCGGAATATTTATAAAAGTACCCCATCGACCCCAATCTAGTTTAGTTTAAGTGTAGGTCGGTGGAGGAATATCAAGTACTTCACCGACCAAACGGAATGAGTGTACTGTATGGATATATTTAAGTGTATGAATGTATTTATTTGTATGAATGTTGTGTTTGAACGGGTATAGAATATAGACTTAGTGGGGGGCTGAAATGAACTAGATGTCGGAAGCCCCAGCAAAAAAAAAAAAAATATATTGCAAAGCTTAGGCTGAGGTTCAACTCAGAGTGCTAGGGTGGCATATACGATAATCACTCGGCTAACTTGGTCTGCCCATGGAAGCTTTTTTCCTCATCTTAACTCAACTAATCTATCTAAGATTTACCTTTCCATTTCTTCTTTTACTTTTGTTTTATTATTATTTCATTTTTTTGGGATATATAAATGTACAGAATTTGTTAAATGTTCTGTTGTCACTGTGGTCTGTTTATCAACAGTGTAGTGCTGGGGTAAAAGTTAATAAAAGAAATTCCATAATATCTTTTTTTAAACAAATCAGTATATAATTAAGATTTAATAAAAAAATAGGTTTCCATAATTAAATATAATATATTACTCCTGCAGAGACAAACTCAATTTCTACATAAAACTAATTCTAAACAAACGTTTCTTCGTTATGTACAAAAAATAAATTAATAATAATGAACCTCTGTCCAAAACACTGAGCTCTTAAAAAAATTACTGATACATATAAATTGACGAATTATATACAAATTCGAATCAGTGGAACTTCTGTACAGTCCTATCGTCTACGCAGAGTCACTCTGCGAATTCTTTTCCTTTTTATTCCAGATCAGAAAAGTGAATTCTCTCAAAAGCCTCTCAGACCCTACCCCTTTCCTACTCCCATTGCACGATGGGATTAGCGCAGCAGTAGGGGTTTGGCGGACAATTCAAATGTTTTTCGTTACAAATGAGAAATTCATCGAATTTTAATCTTCGAATCATGTTTCTCCTTTAGAGAAATAATAATGCCACTTGCGATTACTAGACACTTTTAATGAAACTGCAACTTTTTGAAAACATAATTGACTTTTATTGGTGTATAAACAGATAACATAATATTTAGAAATTTGATCATCCTTTCAAAATGAAGAAGTTAATAAAATATTTGTTTTTAATTCTCCCATAATTACATTGTTATCTAGCATTGAAAAAATTTTGTAATATAATTTTTCTTAAGTTTTTATATAATAAGGAAGATAATTGGCCAAAACCTGCATTAAATGAAAAAATTCCTCTAGTCGTCAATATGTCCTACGAACTCTAAAAAGTTTCGAACCGGGACATTGTTGGAGATTCACTGTTTGAATGACACTCGGTTTTTAATTAAAGTCACATTAATTGCCTGAAAGAGGACTTAATAACCGGAAAAAATCATTTCTCCGTTTTTACCATTGATTTAATTACATTCTAAAACCCATCTCTTCTTTTTTAATTAAACATTTTAATAAACTTTTATTATATTCCTTTGTCCGTGATATACATAGCCTTCGTTAAAGCTCTCCAACAGGGCATTTCAGGCGGTACTTGATTTAAAATATTTTAAATGGTGTAAAAGAGAAGAATAGTATTCCATGTAAAAACTTGTTCGTTTATTGAAATAGACAAATCTATTTATAAGTGCATTGGTCATATTCAATTTTTTTTATAAATGTTTTTAAATTCACACTGGATAATTCTAACGGTTTTCGTCCTTTTCTTCTTAGTTTCCTCTTTTATTGACTTGTTTAATTAAAAAATTCGGAGAAAGTAAGAGAAGGGAAAGAGGGAGAAAGAGATAGTCATAAGGATATATATATATAGATAGATAGATAGATAGATAGATAGATAGATAGATAGATAGATAGATAGATAGATAGATAGATAGATAGATAGATAGATGGATGGATAGATAAATATATAGAGAACTTGTATATTGATATTTCTATTTAAATTTCAATCGTCTTGATAAATACCTTTTGTAACAGATGCTAAAATTTCTCTTAAGAAAACTTTCATATGGTTTTTTACGCTCCGAATCCGGCCAACCACAGTGTGTCAACGAGTACAGTAGTGGGAGAATATACACTGCCAATTAAAAAAAAAAACTAATAAAAAAATTTAAAAAACCGTCCACCTGGTGTTTGCCTGGAAAAATGGCCAAATTTGGAAATTTATACTTTCTCAGACTTTTAAGTCGCAGACTCTAGGTCTCATTTTTTAGAAAATTTTACGCCGAACAAGATGGCTTTTTAAATGTTATCATAGTTTCAGTCATTCATCAGTAACCTTCTAAAACTCAAGCACATGTTAATTTTTGCACTTTTTACAAAAACTTCAAATTGAGCTGAGGAGTCCTATAGCAATAGTTAAGAAATTTTAATATCCTTTCAATCCGGCACCTTTCACATTGCCCGATTCTCAATCGTTTTCGAGTTATTCCTGATTTTTAGGCAAAATACGTGGTTTTTACGTGCTCATGGAAAAAACTCTCTCTCCCGATTTTACTAAATATAAACGTACTGTTTCAATACGTTATTAGAAGCCCAATTGCCTCAATACCTGTAAAACGGGAAGGAAAAGTTGAATTTCCGTGATGAGGTAGACAATTGGTTACCAACAGCAGAAGCATTCCGCATCCCAAAAAGTCAAAGTAAGAAAAATGTAAAAATTGTAAGGTTTACAAAATAATAAAAATGAAACCGATCCACGTTACCCTCTAAACTCAACTGAAATTACCTACTATTTACATACAAATTGACCAGGTTACTACATTCACTAATATGATCTACTTAAACTAAAATTTCTACAAAAACAACGGTTCCAAACCAAAGATAAATAAAAAATAAAAACAGAAGTCAATCGGCCGTTTCGGCCAAGCGGGACTTGGCTTATCATCGTCCTCTGCCGGGAAGCAGCTTCATTCCAAGGGAAATAATATATCCTCATGGAACCTAAATCCTCATCCAATTTTTCCAAAATTAAAATGATAATAAGTTCACCTCCCCAATGGGCGCCCCCCAAGCCATATATTGGGCTGGTGAAAAATAATGCAGGTTATGAAAAAACAGTCAAAACTATTTTTAATTTTTATAAAATCAAGAAAATCTATTCGTAATATTTTCCAGCACGATCTATACATATTTGTCAACGTGCAATAAGCGATTTTTGTGTCAAACAAAAATCTTTTTGAAAGTTTCGGAAGGCATTTTCGGCTTTAACGCGGTCTCTAAAAATTTTATCCACCAAGAAACGATCAAAATGCCTAAAAAAGTGGACGTCTGTAGGCGAGAGTTCGGGTGATTAAAGGCGGTGTGGTAAAGTTGCCAATGCTGGACAAAGACGTTGCAGTTTCCCGTGCATTTTGTCAATTTCTCTCGCCGTGATAGTTTCACTAATTCAGGAAATTATAGTTTACAACCCCAACAGTACACTGCCAGCCACCATAACTTTTTGGGCAGATTTGGTTTCGGGAAGTGTTTTGGCGTTTCAACCTTGTCCAACCTCTGACCTGTACGCCTCCTGTTATTATCGTACGGAATCAATATCTTATCGCACGAAATGGATCATCTTGATGGCGCAACAGGAGAGACTGATTTTAAAAGCCAAATTTTAAAAAATCGCTCCAGATGGCGTTGAGTGGTCAAAATTTAGCTTTTCCGGGATTTCCTGTGTTGTCTTACGTGAAATTTCTTCAATCATAGTTTTCAGTTGGTCATCGTCCTCGATGAAAACCTACTGCTACCTTCCTTGTTTTCAAAATCGAAATCTCCTAGACGAAATCTATGAAACCATTACTGCACCGTGTAATCGCTAACTCTTCCCTCCCCCCAAACTTTGCACTTCGTTCAAGTTCAAATTTGTACAAATAAATTTGCCCAAAATCTAGATTAGACATATTTAATTTAGCAGGCCCGTCACTCTTATAAAATTCCATTTCAACTAAACTGGTTTGTATAAAAGACAAAAGTTAAAAGTATTTATTATAATCTAAATTTAGATTTCAGGATTTAGATTTTTTTTACTACTGCCACATATGAATGTATTTATTAGGGTGAATGGTTAAATTTCAGTGTGTGCGGCGCGCGTCCCTGTGTGTGTCATCAAGGTTACTTTGCCGCCTTCTGAAGTTTGAATATAACTTTTATATTATTTTTAGGGGTTTGTCATGTGTGTTATTACGAGAACTCTGAGTTTCGACAAAGTTAGATTAGGTTACCGTTTGTAGTATAAATGTTTAAATGTAATTATGCACGTAATCTCGAATCAGAACCACCAGCCACGTTTCAAATGATTAAATATTAGAGACTGCAAACGACCCAATATATCCCAACCAGTAGGGATGATTCGCCTTGCTGTTCTTCGTGAACGCTATTCGGCGTGAGATGGAAAAAATATGAGCAATGACCCTAGCAGTCAGCCAAAAAAATAACGCTAAAGTTAGTAATTACCGGAATGACTCATAGTTAGGTCATTCTCATTACTAAAATAAACGGTTTAACTATCAGCACTACATTTTTAAAAACAAAATATTAGCAATATTGCCGTTTGCCCGGGACGGTGAGAAGCAAACTAAAGTCATTAGAATGGTGCGGAACGGTCTTGCAATTAAAAGTACATTAGCACTAACACATGTCTAAAAGTACTAACGGACAAACACATTAGGCCTGTAGTCGTCTTTTTGACTGATATCGTTAAGCGAAGTGACAAAAGCGTTTTTTTTGTCCTGACCAAGAGAAATTTGAATAACAAGAGTAAATAAAATGGCAAACCACGCGTACAGTTTTTTTGCGGGCAAATCAATATGTCTGGGATTTGTCAGATAAGGTTTACTTCACTTCTTTATTTTTGTTCTTTTAATGAACAAAGTTTTCCTTTCCTCGGAGATATACTTCACCCCGTTTAATCCCAGAGGAATTGAATGTCGGATATATTGCAGACAGATAGCTTGTTTCTATGCGACTGTAATGACTTTGGCTATAACGTAAATCCCTCAGTCAATAAATCTGTATTGACACCGAAATTTAATCGAATCTACGCGTAAACATCAGTTTTTTTAACTTTTAGAAACCAATTTTCTGATGTTGATTTCTTTCCGAACTTTAGAAGATTGTTGGCGAATAGTTAATAGGCGAAATTTGTTTGAAAATGCAATACTCTATGACGTTGATTAGTAGTGGAATGATCTGCGTAAAAGTCAAAATTGATATTTAATATTGTTCTTTCATCTAGGAAAAACGTTATGTAATTTATACGTGCATACAAGCATACAAATAACTTAAATGTTTTATAGTTGTTCTTCCCTCAGTAGTATGTTACATGAACTTGTAAAGAGCGAAGCAAAGTTTTGTAGTTCAGTATTTAAAGAGGTTTTAATGGTTGTTCTGCCCTTGATTCAGACGTAGTATATTGTACCAATATTTTATACTTAATAGTACTTAACTCCAAAGAAATGTAACTTTCTTTCTTAACGTTACAGAAAGAAAGTATGTTTTGTGTGTGTGTGTGTGTGTGTGTGTGTGTGTGTGTGTGCGTGCGTGTGCGTGCGTGCGTGCGCGCGTGTGTGCGTGAGTGTATAAGAGAGAGATAGAAAGAAAGAAAGAGGAAGAGAGAGAGAGAGAGAGAATAAAATTGAGTGGAATCTTTAGCGTTATAGTTTAAATATGGCAACACTTCTAGGATTTGACATTTTCAAAAACATTAGAAATGTATTCATTCATTAATAACACACTTTATTTAACTTGTCTTCAATAATGAGCAATTTTTGCGAAGAGATTTGGACGATAAACGAAGAGACATTTTATTTTTGTATTTATTCTTTATGTCATAATTTTATCATTTCAAAAACTCAGTCAAGTCAAGTCACTCAGCCAAGAAAAAAGCTTATGTAGAAGTTAAAAAAAGTAAGCTTATATAAAACTATAGAGCATTATGCTTTTGTTGAAATTGATTATGAAAGTATGTGATTATGGAAATTATGAATGAAATGGTCAATTACTACAGATGTTTTATGGGAGATAACCATGTTTTTAAAAGGTTTAATAGTACTATTTAGCAGATCGATGAATCTAATATGATAGCCTAAGTTAATTAAAGAGAGAAAGAGAGAGAGAGAGAGAGAGAGAGAGAAAGAGAGAGAGAGAGAGACAGAGACAGAGAGAGAGACAGAAAGCGAGAGAGTATATGTATGTATGTATTTTTGAATGTATATGTACAGATTCGAACTTATATAAATCAACGAATCAATCTATTAATCAATACATTTTAAAAATAACAAAACAATCAGGGGTGATACTACAAGAAATTGTGCTCTCAGGCTGCCTCAATTTTATTAAACCGGTTTTAGGATAAACCGAAAAGTTATTTTTTCCTTATGTTGTTACCTAAAAATCAGCGGAAATTATCCTTTAGTGAAATATAAAGTATAATCATTTTCTTTTTATTAAAAACGATTTCTAATCGCTCATTTTTTTAAGACAAAAAAGCCTAAGGTATTCCTGAATTTTTCTCGTTTAATCAAAAAGTTCATAAAGAAGTTGAGCCTGAAAGAGGGACGGGGGGTCAACAAGGACGGAGATATTGTCAAAAGAAACTAATTAAGAGCATGTCGCTCTTCTATCTTCCAATAATCACTTTCCCAATCGCCTGTTGACTTTCAGAAGACGGTAACCTAATTTCTTGTTATTACATTTTTAAAATTAAGTAATATCCTTGTAGCATAAACCTATTGATTTCCCTTTCGACGATATACAAAATATAATAAAATTACATTATTTTATCGTTTTTCTACTTATTATCTGTTTTGGTTTCAGAATATAACGAAAAATAATTTTGTTTACTTTCATCTGTACAAACAATAAATGGGGTACAATATTTTCCTCGTCTGTCATTGTTATAATATCGTAAGGAGAGACAGTAACTATTATTGCTCTCCCACATTTTCTCATTATTAAATATTGTTAATTAGGAGGTCTCCAGGACATTTGCGTTTCAGTTGCTCTGTGGTAGGGGTTTGTTTTGTTAGACATGGATAAAGCTAGTCGGTTGGGAGTTAATATTTTGTGAAATTCACTAGTTTCGTGGTCCGCTTGACCAATTAATATCATACAATTAATTAAGGTTTTTAGTTGAGATAAAAAAATCAATGGCACGAGCGGGATTCGAACCGACGATCTTCGGCTAGATACGATTCTGCTCTACCACTTGAGCCATCGTGACCTCGATCCACTCGACACCAACTTCCCATCTTAACCACACCTTTTCAATTTTCCCCCTTTTTGCCAATTTTCAATGGTGGTTGAGATAGGAAGTTGGTGTCCGAGTGAATCGAGGTCACGATAGCTCAAATGGTAGAGTAGCGGCGTATCAAGTCGAAGATCGTCGGTTCGAATCCCGCTCGTGCCATTAACTTTTTTATCTCAACTAAAAACCTTAATTAATTGTATTTTGTGAAATGTGAAAAATTTTTAGGTATTAGGTTTTTTAAGGTGGTGTTGGAGATGACGTAGAGATAGTTGACAATGGTTTGGTTTTTGTCGATACGTGTGATTTTCTTGACATTTACTTGTATAATAGTCTGAATTAGGCATAATGAGTAAAACTGTGTGAAAGGTTTCGTTTCGAAGATAAAGTAATATTGTTGCATTTGTTTTCATTTACCTTAATACGCCACAGATTTTTTCGGCTATTCACAACATGTGTGCCTGGAGCTTGTCAGAACCAACTGCGAGAATAGCACAGCTATGTCATTAGCAAAGGAAGCAAAGAGGACTGAGGGTGTAGTTGGGATATCTGAAATATAGAGGAGGCATTTAATCGTGCTACTACGCGTGTTCATGTTATACCTGCCACTCGTTCCTAGCAACCTGCTTTTGTATTTACCACGCACGACCTAAGGTCTCGAGTCCAATTTACTGAGCAATTTTCTTGCCCTCTTTTGTTAAATTTGTTTTATGAATGTTAAATCTATGCTGTAAACCTGACGGTAGACCGACTGGCCTGTGGGGCGCAACGTGAAAATGTGAGGGGATTGTTAATCGAGGAGGGTAATCGTTGATCTCTTACCTCGTACATCGACCAAGAAAAACCTTGTCCCTCTAATAAAGGCTACCACGGGGATGTTGGATGGTACATTTTACTATACTGCACTTTTCATAACAGATATGCTGCACTGCCGACGTATAAAAGTACTTTCTTGCTTTGTGCGATATAGCCTTGTACATCAGCCATATTTCCCATATCCTTAGCTTATTACGTGTTTTTTTTTTTTTTTTTTTTTTTTTTTTTTAAGGAAAAAAGTAATAATGGCTTTTCTGGTGGCTTGCCTGTGCCTGCGTTTAAGTCGTGCAAATTTAATAAAGGCGTGGAAGATGCGAGCGTCGGCGGCAGCACGAGCGTGGGCGTCGAGGCCTGGAACACGACCGAGAGGAGAAGATTAAGGGCCCTGGGCCGGAGGGACGTGTCCGGCGTGCGAGGGACGAGCGGCCAAAGGAAAGGGGAGATTCACGCTGCACCGGATTGTTCATCCTCAGTAACCAGACATCTTCCCCTGGTCGGGACGATGGAGAAGGGTACTCGGGTGAGGATTTGGGTTTCTACGAGGACGAATTATTTTCCCCCTACTAAGGCTGCTTCCCGGAAGAAGACCACGCTGCGCCAGGGGGTTGTTTATTATGTAGCGAGACATTTTAGGTTAAAAAGTTCAGACTTAGTTACTAAGTAGCCGAGTAGTTCATTTATTTATAAGATTTATTTGTAATGTAAGAAATTTTAGTTGAATACAGTGTAAAATGGAATGGTTTTATTGATATTTTGTTGTAAACCTTTTGTTCGGCGTAAGGCCGAATTGTCTAGTGTTTTTTTTTGTTCACGTCACCCGTTGTGAGCGGCACAGGTGAGGCACCGGCGACTATTATTATTGTTCTTTACGTTTCTCTATCTGTATCTGTCTAAATTTGGCCCCGGTTTCGTTGGCGGTCCCAGGCGCAAGGCGGATGAGCCGGTGGGATGCGGCGAGGCTCAGTCGGCGCCTTTGGCTGAGTGGTTATGATCGCCGACTTGGGCCTCGAAAGTTGTTTAATTTCCAAACTTCGTTATTATTATTGTTTTCCTTTGGTTTCATTCTTCTCTCCTTTCCTTTCTTTAACTCAATTTCTTTTCTTTCCTTCGGGTTTCGGTATTTATCCTTCCCAAAAATACCGTGGCGCTCAATAATTCCCTACCTTTCTCCTTCACCCACCCCCTTCTCCATTGAGAGACGGGACTAATTGTTGTCGGCCGAAGTTTCGACCGTAACAAGCTGTCGGGTTCACCCAGTTATACTATTGTTTGCAAGCTCGATGATATAGCGAGGACTCGCATGCTGTAAGTACTGAGCATTAGGATTGATACGACGTCTCTACTTTGCGTTGTGGCCAATGTCCTCGAAGGTAACAACTTTACGGGGTGAGAATCGTAATACTATTCTCTCCTCTTCAAACGCTTTGGTTTGCACAATGTGGATGATTTTGTAATAGTGCATCTCGTTCCTGTTTTGTCCTTTTAGGACCTACGCTTTTTGGAAAGAAATCTCTGAGTGTCTGTGCGGGCCCGTTGTGTGGAGTTGGAAGGAGGCCCACTTAAATGTAAATACTGCGTCTAAGGAACTTGCTTCTAGTACTGAAAACGTTGTACTACACAGTTATCTTGCACGAGCTAGGATGTGTAGTTCCATTCTCTCGAAGTCCCAACTAGGCTACGATCTAGTCCTGGGCTCTAGTGCAGCAGCAGTACTAGAGTAGGCCAGGTGCGGAGTAGTAGGTGTAAATATACGGATCATTAAATTATTTCATAGGTGGATTTCCTTCACGATAGCCCGTTGTGGATGAGTGCATAAAGTCTGCAGGAGAGGTATGCAGGTTCATATTTTTACCTGTGTTTTTAAAAAAACAGCCCATTTGTATGTCGGGTCCGAATGAAGGGCAGCTGGGTTCGAACCCGAGACCTTTTCCTTACCGCGTGATGAGCGCGTCCGTGTCAACGCCTAAACCGTTGCAGCCACTGATGCCCCATATGTAAGTAAAACTATAACTGTTCTTAGATTATAAATTCGTTTATTTGATTAAAATCGTAAATTGGGTTTATTTCAAGGTTTTTGTGGCTATGATCAACATATTTTGTTCGGATGATGGATAAATTATGTAACAAATCATAAAGAAATTTACTATTGTATAGATTTTATTAGTTTGTTTTGCCACAATATATGTTTATTCAAATTTCATTAGTCATTATTTATTTTATTGTCTATTTATCGTTTGACATTGTTTGTAGGAAACACTGTGAAATAATTTTTTTAACAAGGGCTCGCAACAGCAGAGGTTATATCAACCCTCGTGGTGACGGTATTTTTGAAAAAAAAAAACAGTTGTAAGTATCCAGCGGCCCTGCATTCGAACCCGGGACCTTGACCTTACCACTGTACCGTTGCGGCCACCGAAGCCCCCACATAGATACATTAAATGAGTTGAATAATTTTTTTAATCTGATTTCAGTCAACGCCATTGTTACGCCATAACTTTATAAAATGGCGTTACGCCTTTAAATTATAAAATAGCCAAGAAAACAACTGTTATAAAGGTTCCAAATGAAAATTTTAAAATTATTAATCAGTAGTAATGAGAAAAAAAAGGAAAACATGCAGAGGGCCGGCGAATACCTCAGTTGTGTGTAGGCCCATAAACTTCCCACTTCATATAAATATATATTAATCTGTAATTATACTAATGTTAATAAAAGTTATTTTTGAAAAATAATACAAGCCAATGTAATAAAGATATATTCCAATTTATTTGATTAAATTTAATTTAAAGAGCTATTTTAAACTGTACAAATACAACGTTTTGTTGTTTGAAATAGTAAATATCACAAACATTCACTTTTAAACTAATTATCTTTAAACAACAATTTTTTGTAACTTTGGGTGAAAAACATGTTTACCCAAGTATTTGGGTTGTGAAATGAAAGTCAGATGTCCTACGTGTCAATTGTGTGACAACAGAGAGGAACGGATCATAAGTCGGACTGAAGTCAATGTATATGGAAATGAGATGGGCAGGGGGACAAGTGAGGCCGTGTCTCCTTTGGCAACGCTCCAGACGGACATCTCCAAATCAGCCAAACCGCTCTTTGATGACTATTCACTATCCCACCCCTCGCAGACAAACTTGGATAAGTCCTCTGAGTAGGGTGTGCCGACTGTCGTCAAGGACGTTTTTATGCCTTGTCTAATAATAAATCAACAGAAATTGTACTTTCGGCAAAGAAGGAAATTTCGTATTGACAGAAAAGTTTTGGGTGGGCGTGAGAATTGAGCGATGCTGGTAAGGGAACGTTGAGCTCATTGTAGGAGAGATGCGGGCTTGAGAAGAAGAAGGGCGGCCCAGGAGAAGTTTCCACATTCGACAAAGAACCCAAGCCTCCTGATAATACAATGAAAGTTGTGTATGGAAGAGTACTTTTGTTTGTCCCATGCTCCACCTCTTGCGAAATAATTCATTAGTGAAAAATCTCTTTAGTTGACATACAAGAGGTAATAAAAAGGAAGGATTTCAAAGTATAACATGTAAAATACGTTATTTTTCTCAATCAAAATTATATAGACTATTCGTATTAACCAGGAAAAGTTTTCTCCCGAAAAAAATACATTAAATAGAAAATTATTTAAAAAATTCCTAAGTTAGAAATATATTGTACAAAGCTAAATTACAATTTACATTTACAGACAACACCATTTCAATTCCTGCCAGAGTCTTGCATTAGGCTGAAATATCTGTTAATTAGATTGGTTTCTATTATTTTTGAAAAATATAATTTTATATAATTTTTAGTCATTTTCTACTTTCGTTTTCATTGTCGTTCACTAATTTCGTGGTCCGCTTGACCAATTAATGTACTACAATTAATTAAGGTTTTTAATTGAGATAAAAAAGCCAATGGGACGAGCGGAATTCGAACCCACGATCTTCGGCTTGATACGCCGCTGCTCTACCTCCTGAGCTATCGTAACCTCGATCCACTCGGACACTAACTTCCCACCTCAATCCCACCTTTTGAATTTTCCCTCCTTTTTGCCATTTTCCAAATGTCGTGTAATCGGGTTGGATTCTCGACGACAAATGAAATGGCCACGGAGAGGTTTAGTGAAGTATAGTTAATTTTTAATCATTAAATTCACTAATTTCGTGGTCCGCTTGACCAATTAATATATTGTAATTATGTATATATTACATTAATTGGTCAAGCGGACCACGAAATTAGTGAATTTAATGATTAAAAATTAACTATAATTCTCTAAACCTCTCTGTGGCCATTTCATTTGTCGTCGAGAATCGATTACACGACATTTCGAAAATGGCAAAAAGGAGGTAAAATTCAGAAGGTGGGGTTGAGATGGGAAGTTGGTGTCCGAGTGGATCGTGGTCACGATAGCTCAGGAGGTCGAGCAGCGGCGTATCAAGCCGAAGATCGTGGGTTCGAATTCCGCTCGTGCCATTGACTTTTTTATCTCAATTGAAAACCTTAATTAATTTTAGTTTTATTGTTTAACTAAAAGCTATTATGGACAATGAACTAGACGACTCACTAATGTGTTTAATTTGATTATATGTTGAAAAATAATTAGGTGGATATATTAAAATAAAAAATGACGTTTTTAAACGCCAAAATGTTATTGATATACTTATGAAATTGTTTGGAAAAGCAATGGAATGTGTAAAACCAAATCAGAAAAGAATAATTTATTTAGTTATATATTTCTTTTATTTATTGCTATTTATACGAAATATACATTGATTAAATTGTACATATATAAAAATATGTCAGATTTGTCAGAACAATAGGCAATGGGAAGAGAAACCATCAAGTGCTGGCACCCGCTTTTATTTTATTGGGTGGGTTAAGATAGAAGGTCACGAGGCTTTAAACGGCGTAGAGGATTGTAAGGTAATGTCTCCTCCATGCTCAAAATTCCTCTAGATTTTTGCTCTATAAGGACCTTAATATCAGTCAACCTTTCTTGAACATAGCGCAAGATTCTAAAATTCCGTCCATTCCGCTTGCTCGCTGGTTTTTCAAAATTAGATGCGAGTTACTGTACCTCAATTATGACCCCACAAGAGTCAATAGTTCCGATAGGTGCTCTCTCTGCAACAGGCAGGCTCGAGAAGACTGTTTTCATTGTCTAGCAGAATGCCCAGTTTTAGCTGAGTTCCGAGCACGGTATATAGGCTTGCCCACGTTGACGAGAGAGCACCTAATCTCTTTATAAATAACCCCGAGTCTTTAAATTTGGTAAAGTTTGCGATGGAAGCCTGGAACTACAGGAAAACGATTGTTTTTTATTTCAACTATTAAATGTTTTACTGTATATATCAGAGACACCCTGGTTATTTATATGTGATAAATAGATATGTTGTTATTTTAGTTTATTTATATAGTTTTTTTTCTCTCTTTTGTTTATTCCTTAAGAAGAAATATGTTCCTTGTTTATTAAAAATGTACAGTCCGACTCCGGCAGACGGTTGATAACCATTGCCGAAATGTGCTTTTTGATTATGTACAATTTTTTTTACTCTCTATTGTTTATCTAATAAAGTACTTTTTCATTCATTCATTCATTCAGAGGATTGTAAGGTTGGGACGTTGAGGAAAGACCTAAGGCTAGTCGGTTAGGGTGGAGAGATACTTAAGAGTAAAAATTGAGGAAGTGTATAAAAGAAAAGGGATTTTCATTTTCATGGATCGTTTGATTGGTGTCATAGAAGGAGCATTGAGTATACGGCGGAGAACATAAGATTGAAAAGATTGGATTTGTTGGATGTTGGATGATTTGGACGAGCCCCACATTTCGAATCCGTAGGTCCAAATAGTCTGATGTGTGTTTTGTAAGCTATTAGTTTTTTATGAGGCTTAGTGTTGATTTTGGTTCCAGTAAGTGTTTGATTAGTTCATATCTTTTGTTAAGTTCTTGTCGTTTTAACTTATATATCGGTGGATTTCATGTAAGTCTGCTTTCTAAGTAAAGCCCAAGGTGGCGGACTTGGTTCGATGGTTGTTGTTAATGTACACTTGTGTACTGGTTTGACGTTTGAGCGTAAACGTAACTTGTTATCTTGTTTGCTCGTTTAACCTGATCGGCCATTGATTGCTCCAGTCGGTGAGGAGGTTTAGATGTAGTTCGGTTGCTTCTGAGACTAGGATAAGATTGTAGAGTGTTGATAAGATTGCGGTCGGCGTAGGTTGCGAGTTGTGTGTTTGTATGTGTGGTTTTGTCAGCCGTGTAGATGGTGTAAAGGATTGGGCCTAGGATACTTCCTTGTGGAACGCCCGCTTTAATTGGCGTGATGGGTGAAAAGTCGTTGCCGATTTTCACTTTAAACCATCGATTCGAGAAGAAGGACTGTATCGAAAATCTTTTCGAAATCAATAAAATACAGAAATGTCAGATGAAGGACAATAATATAATGCTGATTAATACTGATTCGTCTATTGATAACCCTTAATAATATTTTTAAGAAGTAGCTCATTAAACTGATTTTCCAATATTCACTTTTTTGTGTTTTATTGTATTGGGTATTGTCACAAAAGACGATTTCAACCGATTCATTGAAATCCATCCCGGTCAAATAGTATTTTATTAAACATTTTTGTCAGTAATTCTTGTTAGTTTAAAAGTTTTAGAACTTCTATTGGGATTTCATTGGGGCCTGTGGTTTTACGATGTTTTCCTTTCATAATAGCTTTGTTTACTTCGTTGGTTGTGATGGCTGGACCAGTTCTTAATTTTTCAACATAATGAAATATGGGTCGTTCGTCTTGGAACATTTCTTGTATATAGTCTTTCCATACATTTAGTATCCAATACACTATAAAAACGTCCAAGGCTGGTTTTAAAGAAAAGCAAAACGATCTGTAGATGAGGAAAAGTTTGGATAAAATGAACTCGCAGTTATGCCTTACTTCATCTTTTGTGACACATTTTACATCGCAAACAGCCATAATCGCTTTGATGAAAAAACAAAGAGTGTAATTCTCTCAAGTATCTTTTGGCAAGCATAAACAAAATAAAATATCTAAGTATTATTAGTGTTTTATTTATTTGCATGCACGTATAAAAAAAAAGTTTTCACAAAACGGAAAATTACATTAAAGACGACAACCATGATCATCGGTGGAGTCGAATTTACACTTTACATTATATAAAAGTGCAAAGCTCTTGAATTTTTAATTAAACAGTGCATTTAATATGATTAATCCAATATATGTATTTAGTACGTAATTGAGCTATTAATTATTTCAATTAATTTAAGGTAATAATGTAACTTAAGCAAAATAATGTGTACAAATTTCAGTAATCCTTTAGTTTCAATTTGACTTTCTTAAGTTACGTTTATTTGAATAATTGTTCTAGATTGTAGTAAAAATCTTTTGTTTTATGGATCACATTCCGATCTGGAAATCAACATCTGAAAACCATGAGGAAGAACGACAAACGGAAAAATAAACGTCCATCTGAAATGTCCTTGATACCATACATCTTTCCCTAATTAAAAAAGGTTCTACAAAAACATCACAGTTTTATTTTTGTCTACCTTTTTTAGGCAGAACAAAACAATTTTTAAATTTTCATTTTAATTTTCAATACAAGTCCATATTAATTTTTTTAAATTATTGTTTTTATAAAATTGATACAAAAACATTTACTACGTGTTGCGTTTGTTCAATTTACAATCAAGATACAAAAATAAAACTTAGATGAATTAATAGTCAATGGTTCGTCGACATTTCAAAACTAAGTGTTAACCGAACATGTGTCAGACGAGGTAAGGGTGAGTCGGGGGTGTTCTTGAAGTACACCACCATCATCCGAATCATTTGGCAGCTTAGTGTGATTGTCCAAAAAAATTGTGTTATTTTAAAATATAGCTGTTTTTGTTTAATATACCCTTCAACGCAATAGTTCAATTAAATTCTCTCGAATTGAGTCAAATAATTCAAGAAAATGTGTATTATCTCTGCATTTATCACGTTTCTCCTTAAGATAGAAATAATAGTTCTTTGTAGTGATCAAGGTATAATATATTCACATATATATCTGATACAGATATTGCCATATTTTCTAAGGTTAAAACTGCTCCCTTTTCTATTTACTAGTTAAATAACTTAGCGATAATTTTCACAAAATTAAACAACTAACAAACTAATAAGAGTAATTCTAATTTACTAAAGTTTGTAATCCTCCAAAAATAATGAACATAGATTGCATATACAGTAGTACCTATTGTATATACAAGTTCACTAATTTTGTGGTCCGCTTGACCAATTAATATATTACAATTAATTAAGGTTTTTAGTTGAGATAAAAAGTCAATGGCACGAGCGGGATTCGAACCCACGATCTTCGGCTAGATACGCTGCTGCTGTACCACTTGAGTTATTGTGACCTCGATCCACTCGGACACTAACTTCCCATCTCAACCCCACCTTTTGAATTTTCCCTCCTTTTTGCCATTTTTCAAATGTCGTGTAATCGGATTGGATTCTCGACGACAAATGAAATGGCTACGGAGAAAATTCAAAAGGTGGGGTTGAGATGGGAAGTTAGTGTCCCAGTGGATCGAGGTCACAATAGGTCAAGTGGTAGAGCAGCGGCGTATCAAGCCGAAGATCGTGGGTTCGAATCCTGCTCGTGCTATTGACTTTTTTATCTCAACTAAAAACCTTAATTAATTGCAATGTATATACAAGGTTGATCAGCGACCAATTGTCATTCTTCAGGATGACATGTCAAATTGAACTAAATGAAAAAAACACATCATAAAAGTAAATTAAATGTTCAAAATGAAACAACGTCAGGCGTACATTAATCAAGAATTTAATTACATTTTTAGATGTTTTTTCTTAAGTTCAATTTTTTACTAAAGCGTTTTTTTGGTTGGTATTAGTTTTGTTCTTTTTTCATAGAAGATTTAAATTCTCAATTATTTCTTTAAGAGTTTGTAACCCAAAAATTCAAATTTTTAGCAACTAAACGTTCATTTTAAATTGGTGATGACTGATGTTTGAAGAATTAAGTCCATGGGTTTAGTATTCATTCGTAGGGGCCATATCTGTCTATATGTATTTACGGAATAAAGAAAATATTACTTAAGCCTTAGACAAGTTGAAATTCGTAGAAGGCTTTCTTCCCTTGTATTTTTTTCATTGGGATAATAAAATTTAAATTGTAACTAACATTTTATGAGAAAGAGGTGCTTTATGGAATAAAGCTGGGAAAGTTAGCCTGAAAAGTGAAATATCTTTCTTTAGATATATTGAGAATACTTTTAAATGCAAGATAAAAAAACCGAACATTCGTATTTCGTTGATTGTTTTAAACTACATGTACAGGGTGTTACAGGGTTAAATGTCAACACTGTCATAGTGGATTCACTAGTTAAAACGTAGTTCAGAGCCACCAGAATAAGGTTTCTATCCTGACTCTTTCCTCAGATATTAACATTTTTATGATTATAGTCTAAAATCAGAGTATTTTACGTATAATCGTAATTTCTCAACTTTATCGACAATAAAATACAAATCTGACCTTTATTTCCCAAACTACAATACATTAAATTTTCCACAAGAAACAACATTTTCGTTGAAAAATTCGTGCTTCCGAACATACAGTAACCGATCAAAAAATAACAAATGGCAAAACCTGTTTTTTTTTTGGGGGGGGAGGAATACTCAATTGTGGCTTTTCCATAAAATTTTCGGGGATTTCACGAATGTTCCCATATTTCATAATTAATCGACCACAAGCTCACTTTTATATTTTTTAGAACTTTTCTTAGTGAAATATCTTTTGCAAGGTTGAAAAACGTGATATAGAACCCAAGGAGAGCAGCAACCCAAGATTTATTAATTGGTAACACAAATCAGATCCATTCTGGTAAAAATACATCTAGTTTAAAATAAACAACAAAATACTCAGTGTACTTGTTTTTTCTTTAAGTGTACACATTTTGAAAATTATATATATTATTACATTCGCCAATATAATAATATATATGTTGGATGGAATAATACATTACTTCAAAATTGAGAATTAAACTTTGGAGAACCTTTTAGTCTTATTCACGGGACACCCTGTATATACCTCGTAAGTTCAGACTTAAAAGTATAACAGCTAATGTCATAGCCTTGTTGCTTTTTCTCCTTCGGGGTTGGACCATCTCCATTTTCGCTAACAACTAACTTCGGTTCAGCCTTTTGGGACTTTGCCCTCATTTCTCAACCAAGCTTGGAATTGCTTTGACGGAGTTGAAAAATATAACTAAAAATATTTTTAACAAAGTTTACACTATTAAAAAAAAACAGCATAAGCACAAACACTTGGTACTATTTAAATTTAGATTTTATTTGAATTAATAGTATCATCAGATTTGTTAGTTATCCGTTTATTATTTTTCATGTTATATTAGGTAAACAATAGTTCCATAATTGAAGTAAATAATGTTTTCATGAGTCCATCTTACTGAGAAACTCCCAGAAAGGGTTTTAGAAATAACGCATCATTTGTAACCAAATTATCACCATAATTGTCACACTGCTAAACTACTTGACATCAGAAGATATCATTGTAATTAAATTATATATTTTCTTTCAATGCTTCTCCCAAAGTCAAGCTCCAAAAATGAAAAAAAAACAGGCCTATTCACATAGAGCCTAATGTTCCACCGAGACGAGATATATTGCACTTGTTCCTTCAGGAGTAACTGGCGCTCAGTATTCAAGGGTTGCCCCGTCTCATATTGTATGTCTAATGTAACCCCCTACGAAACACGCCCGCCCCTCGGTTTGCGTTCTTTCATTGTTTTTCTTTTTTCCCCTTTTTTTCACCAACCTCTCCTAGACTCTCCACTCTCCTTTGGCCGCACTTTTGGTCTTCCGCTCACGTCCTGACCCCGACCATTTCGCAACCTGGCTCCATTAGTTTTCTTCTGGTCTCTCTCCAAGCGAATTATCTACATTAGATTAAAAAAAAACTTACTTCCAACTAATAAAAAAACGCTAAAAAAACATTTGACAAGTATCTTACAACATTTTTATACAACGAAGCAAATAAAAAAACGCTAAAAAAATAATCCTTTACTTGTAACCCTTTATGACATTTTTTCTCTTTCAGAAAAATTAAATAACCGTAAAAAAATGTTTTTAACGTTTTGCTATTAATATTCACAACATGCAACACTGTTAAATAATTATGTAGGTTGGTTTTTCTCAGGCCCGTGACATTTACTTGAAGGGATATAGCAGCCTTACGCAGAAAAAAATAAAAACGGGCTTAATAGAATACATGCCTTAAACTTAAGGTGCGGCGGCCCTGATTTACAATCCGTTTTATTGCTAGCATGCAATCTTATTGAGGGGAGGAACGTTGTCGGTTCGGTCGTGGAACGTAGTGAATAGGCCCCTCTGATTCCAGGTTAACTGACACTAGGTTAAGGACCTTGGATAGTGAGATGTCGGAGGAAGTAGCTCCTGATACCGATAGATTTTTTTTTTGTTTTTTAAGATAGTTCATACTCACAATAAGTTGTTTTTCAACGATCCGGATTTCGAGCCCTTTAGCTCATCATCAGGGTGAAGGACTTCCACAACCAAGTCTCGACGTGAACTGCAAAAGTGAACCCGCCTTACCCCCGCCAACGCGACGTTCCAAAGAGCAACTGGTTTTTCAATGGCGGTCAATTTGAAAAGCGAGAATTATAACACAAATAAATATTATAATAGTAAATACTGTAAGAAATTAATTATAAATTAGTACTAAAGATAAAAGGTTAGATTGATACCTTATTGTGTAGAGATTAGTGACCGTTAATCGATAATTATTCAGATATCGTGAGATGCGGTCTGGTGTGATGTACGTTTCAGAAAAACATTTTCTTTATCGTGCCAACGTTTCGATCTTTATTGAGATCATGACAAACACTTTGAGCCCTGATGATGATCTCAATAAAGATCGAAACGTTGGCATGAACAAAAAATGTTTTTCTGAAACCTACATCACACCAGACCGCATCTCACGATATCTGAATAACGATACCATTATTTTATTAAATTATTATAAAAATGATAACAATTAAAATAATTAATTTAGTTATTTGGACGTTTCATATTATTTATGTACATATTTAAAATGGGAGGTAGATCAAAATCTGTTATATTATTGATGCATTTATCGCCATGTACAATTTTACATTTTTTAATTTCAAACTTCTCAAACCAATCTAGTTCTCTCCCCTTGTTAAAACTATGTAACACTGTTGTATCTAAAATTGAATTGAAATTATGTTTTGTTTCTTTTAGATGGTCCCTAAATTCCGAAAATTTGCTCGATTTAGGCAAATGTTCTTTTACTCTCGTTTTTATTTCTTTACCGCTTTGTCCTTACATTTAATATCACAATCATTACAATTAAGTTGGTAAACCCGCTTTTTGCCAAGACGTCTCCCTTGTCTTTAGGTTTTGAGAAGATGTTTTTAAGTGAAGCCGTACTTCTAAAAGCTATTCTAAAACCTTCTTGTTTAAAAATTTTCTACCTTTTTCCGATAATCCACCAATGTATGGCAAACAACGGAACCTAAAGATTCATTTGTGGCGGGGTGGCTGAGTCCTATTGTTGATTCTTTTAAAGTTAACTTTTTTACAATTAATTATGATTTTTTAGTTGAGATAAAAAAGTCAATGGCACGAGCGGGATTCGAACCCACGATCTTCCGCTTGATACGACCTTGCTCTACCACTTGAGCTATCGTGACCTCAGGTGACGTGAGCCGACAGTTTCCATCACACAACCAATAAATAAGTTGCCCATCTGCAAATTCGTCATTTGAATAAAGGCAAAATGAACAGGACACGGCAGTAACATTGCTACTTGAGATGAACAGAATTAAATTAAAATTAAAAAAATCGAATAGCCACATAATTCTCCAAGTAGACCCATGTACTTTGTACTCTACATCACGCTTCAGGTAGTTTTCTAGAGAAAGGATAGACACATGATAGGATTGTGATAGACTTTCCAGAATCTGAATGTTTTGGTTTTAGTCTAATTTGATGAAAAGCCTTTTCATTTAAACGTCTAAAACGATGTAACCACAGTTTAAAGGACATCTAGTGTAACAAAATAAGTAATACATATTATTATATAAAATATTTTTTTCTGAATGAATTAATTGTTTTGTTTTGAAGAGGTGAGCCTTATTTGTTGCAGCATCAAGAATTTAGAAGATATGCTCGATTTTACGGAGAAACTCGGCTTTTGCCGAATAATATAAAAACAGAATTTTTTTTCTTGTTTTTAACATGGGTTCGCAAGGTCATATCAACCCTCGGGGAGCCGGTGTTTTTGAAAAAAAGCCAATTTTTAAGTACGTCGAGTTCGAATGCAGGGCCGCTGGATTCGAACCCGGGACCTTTACCTTACAGTGATGAACGCCGTGTCAACGCCTAAACCGTTGCGGCCACCGACGCCCCAACAGAAATATTACCCGTATTATCGATAATCGCAGAAACTTTTTTTTTTTCATTTTAGGTTTAGACCCTCTGAAGTTTGACACATTATTCGTAAATTATCATGTATAAAAATAATTTTAAAAAAGTAAAAACCAACCTAACTCTCAAAACCAATTTTCATTACATGGATGTTTATATTTGATCGTTTACTTGAATAAGCAGTGTATTTAAAACAACAAACAACCCTTTTCCAATCCTCCCTTAACGAAATTTCCCGTGGGATTTGTCGGCCAACGCGAGTTTGTTTATATATTACAAAAAGTTTATATATTACGTAATAAATTGTTTAACTTTAGCTTTCCGATGATTTGTAAATTGAAAGTGATACGAAAGAGAGATAAATAAAAAAAGACAAAGAAAAATTAATTTCATAAATAAATTTAAAAACCTAAATTTAAAATTGTTTCTAATATCGTTCATAATCTTAAATACAAACAACCAAATGTTCATAATGAAATATCAAACTCAACGTGTGATAATGTTAGATATAAGTATTTAGTTTTGTAATAAAATTATACAATGAAATAAGAAGAAAAACCAGAATAGTTTTTGTAATACCACTAAGGAAATTAATATTAAAGGGAAGAATTATGAGGTTACAGTATCAAATCTAATAAGTACGTTTTTATTTACGCCATAGGTGTCGAGGTTAGAGAAAGAGCAGAACAGGGTCGTTGGCACTTTTCGATTTACGATTCCCCGGTTATTGAAAAGTCCGGATGAGGGATGCCTTCACTGTTAAAGTACGTTATTGAGGATTGGAGCTATGTTATGAGGGGGACGGGGTGCTAAAAATTACGTGTGTACCGGGCACCCCTTCCTACCACTATCATCCCCAGTCGTTTCTACCCGGGGACACTTGCAGTAAACTAACCTGTGCAACAATTCAAACCAAGATTTTGTTTTATTTTATTCATTTATTTATTTTAGATGAAGATCAGAGAATCGCCATAGAAAGAATTGTGATTCTTCGATTTCACCCAATAATCTGTTACGGTTCCTCGCCGGACCGTTGGCAATTCACCCGGTCGCCGGGTACCTGGGGCTCAGTGGAGATTTTTTTTTCTGTGGTCTTCCTTTAGGAAAACAGTGAATCCCTCGGGGTGAAATAACAAAATAACAAAAAAAAAACACAACAAGAAAATAAAATATTAATGTCCTCTGTATTAAGAATAAGATGTAAAAGACACACACAAAAAAAGAAATAAAACAAGTCTCTTCAGAATTAAAAAAAAAAAACTGTCCAAAAATCAATCTTACAACTTAAAAACTAGAACCTCGTGTATGTTCATTTTCTCGTCGTTCCAGAACGGTTCTCCCCTCGCACACGCGAACCCTCCACTCCATGACGATGAGAAAAGTCCCACAAATAATAAAATAATACACTGTCACGTTTTACTTTTTCGCCTCGCTCGGCCACACCGACCAGTCTCAGCTCGAGACCCGTCACCGCTGAGCCCTGGCCGGGCTTCCTTCATCTTCCAAATGCCGCCCGCGCGTCTTCGGCCTCTTCCAGACCTCGCTCAATCTTGCCGAGGGAACCCTCGCCTTTGCCCGAGTCTGGTCACCCCAGTGCAAAAATTTTTTTTTTCTCTCGTGTTCACTTTTTATTTATTTATTTTAGATGAAAATCAGAGAATCGCCATAGAAAGAATTGTGATGCTTCGATTTCACCCAATAATATGTTACGGTTCACTAACAAATCGATCAAAATATATATGTCTTATACGTGTATGTGTATATGTATTATGAGAAGAAGAAAAAATTAAATTTTATTCTGGGGCGATAGGCTCTCTTGAATAACAAAAAAGTACAAAAATTGGCACAATTCGTATCAAAATGAATGTATAAATAAATATTTAAATGTAATAGCAAAACACTACTAAATTAAATAAAAATAGGGAAATTAATGTAAAATTAACTATCCTCGGTGTAAAATTGTAAGAAGGAGGTAGTAAAAACACTGAACTTAAAGGTGGAAAGTGTTGAGGCACAGCGAATCGAATTAGGTAGGTAATTCCAGGAGTCGTAGCAAAGGTTAAAGAAGGGCGACCAAAAGCTGTGGATTTATAATAGAGTGGGTAGCGATCAGAAGTGCGGGAAAGAGTGATGCGAGTTTGTATAAAAGACTGAAATGTTAATAGATTATTAATATATGAAGGGAAATGGGAAGAAATTGTTTCATAGAGGAAGAAGCAAAGAAAAAATCGATACGAGGGGTACAGCCATTTCAATTCACGATTCATATTAGATACATGAGATCCCTTTGGGGAGTTAAATATGAACCTATGAAAGCAGTTGAGTCTGTTAACAAGCTCGCAGGTGAGGACCGAATAACGATAATCAAAACGGGGAAGCACAAGGGAAGAGACGAGGAGTTTGCGGGTGCTGATTGGGAAGAGTTGGCTTGCATGACGGAATTGACGGAGTGTGGAGAAACGTCGGGGGGATATTTGAGAAATATGGGGTCTCCAGGATAGGGTTCGATCAAGCATGATCCCAAGGTTTTTGACAGATGGATAAAAGGAGATCGGTTGGTTGTTAATACAAAGCGAAGTAATAGGAGGTAAGGTTTGGAGAAGGGGATGGGATCCAAACACTATAGCCTGGGACTTATTGATATTGAGAGAGAGGCCATTTTCAACAGCCCATGAGCTGATGGCATTTAGACTTGGATTGGTATGATTGAGATTCGAAGGTTAAAGGTTAGAAGGTTTAAATTATAGAAGGTGTTGTCAGTAAATAAAAGATTTTAAGATGAAAATATACTTAAACCTTTAACAGACTGGTAAAATGATTTTTAGCTCATCTGGATTGTCAACAGCGGACCAAACTATCTACCGATTCCAATTTGAAATTGAAATCAGGTCCGGTAGTAAAAGCTGTTGTCTACTCTGCGTCACGCACGCCACGCCGTTGCAAACATCCAGTTATAAACTATCTGCTAATACTAACACCGATGCAAACTACAGAGAATAGGGTTAACTGCAAATTGGAGACCGGCGTAACGGCGTCGATAAGCAGCCGGAATGGAGACTTACCTCGAACACGGTAACCCTTCTAGCCCAATCGACTGAGCCTATAAATTATTTAATTAAATCGCCTGTAAAATACTAATAATGTTGTGTTTTAACAGTAATCAAATATTTAGGAATTTTACCATTTTTATTTAATTTATTCCACCTCTTAGAAACCAGTAATAATCGTTCATCGTTAATAAAGAAACAAAAATTATCCAATCATCTTCCAAACGTTTATCATTTGTTAAGGGAAATTTTTAAATCGCCTGAGATGCGCGCATTGACGTTAAAAGATCGCTTCTATAACACAATTGAATAATTTCCCGTTAAATTGATTTGATTTATATAAGCTCAAATTCGCACTTGTACGTACATACATACAAGCATGTGTTGAGTTGAGCCAATTGGCAGAAGTCCCTGGCAATTGCAGCTTTTGTTATTTACACTAAATTGCCGGCAGACTCGAAAATTACCCACGCCGGGTGTTGGCAGTCCGGGGGCAGACTCAGTCTTTTCCTACCAGACACCAAGGTTGTGCTCTGGGTGGGGGGGGTTGCTGTCAACATCTAAGTCAATTCACTACCCAACGCATGCAGTTCCAAGCCCATTCGTCCTAACGTTCGTTCTTAATACGTTCACTCCTATTTACTACCATTCATTATTAAGGTGATGGAGTACTCGATATTCCTCCATCGACCCTCTCGTATCACACATTCACGCTAATAAATGCATTCACTCCCAACACAACTTAGAAATACACCCAAAACTCTCTGCCTGGCTCAAACACAATTCTGAAATCGGTTGGCATTCCCACGCGCTCTCTGTATGGAGCCAAGGAATTGCACCTTCAATTAGGTGGGACCTATCGAGCAACCTTTCTCTGCATTCTGGACACATACGCAGGACGCTAGATTGAGCTATACAAAATTATGTTCTTATCTGAAATTAAAATAAATAATAGAACGTGTTATTCATTCTCAGTGCTATATTTATTTAGAATAAAATACACATTGCAAACCTCTTGCGTGGAGATCATTCCGTCATCAGAGTTACCAGTTAGTTTAATTATAATATATATAAACCAAAGGAAAAAGTTTTAATTAGAAATGCCCGTTGATCATTCTCAGAAAAACGAATTGATCAGGTTCGTGGCCAAAATAAAACTAATAAAAGACACTACGACCTCCATGTTTAAACTAAATCAGGAGCATAGTTAATTAGAAAAACTTACAATAAGGCGAGGTTCTCCTGCTGTTTTTCAAAAAGTTAAGTTATGAAATAGTTCTTGTCTGGCATTTATTTTTCATTTCTAAGTTATTAATTGATTTCCCTGAATTGATTTTCTAAACTTCTATCCATTTATCATTAAATAATTCGTGGTTTTTATAACAAAGTTATTGTTTTACTTTTTATTATATTTTATTTTCAGAGGATAAACGTACGTATATAAATAATCTAGATTTCAATACATCTTATTCATAGTTGAGGTTACCTCCCCATAGATTGCCAAGAATCTCTGCCTTGGAAATAATAAAAGCCAAAACTTTCTGGTTTAGGAATTGGATCGATCTGGCTCAGATATATGATTGTGAATTGACTGTGGAAGACATGTCATTATGGAGTGGCCAGTTGGCCACCTAATTGAGTAAAATGAAATCTTCGCACCATGAGGAGCTTCAGAAAAAAGCTGTAGTCCCGTCCTGTTTTACATTATATCCGGAACTTGATCATTGTGCTGGCATATGCAGCCTGATTGCGGACCGGTCGTGTGGTCTATCGCTTAGAGAGCTCCGCTGGCTATTCAAATTGAGGTGCGAGTTGCTATTCTTAAATTACACTCCATGGATGGAAAAAGTAGTTGAATTGTGCCCTCTATGTAATTCCAGAGCGGTGGAAAATACATTTCATTTTGTCGCCGAATGTTCGATTCTGGCAGAGGTTCGCGACCTGCACGTTGGCCTGGCGAGGCTGACCAGACCCGCACTCATAGCACTGTTAAATGATAGCCGTCTGTGTCGTCCTCTCATCAGATTTGCTCGCTATGCTTGGACTTACAGATTCGAGCTAGTCCAACACTTTAATTATGAATGTTTTACAATATCTCTTTATTTTCTAGCTTTTATTATTACTATTTCTTCGATTTTCTTCTCTAGTATTGCTTTCTTTTTATTGTTTTTGATTTATTCATTTATTTTTTTTTAATTTTGTTAAATTTAATCGCAGTATTTTATAGTATGTTCATACATTAATTTAATCTAATTATTTCATGTATTTTTATTATTATTATTATTATTCTGTGTTTGCTCACATCAACTCCGGCTGATGGACTGTTGTCCATGCCGTAAAGTATTTTGTAACATATTTTGAGTTTGTTGTATTTCATGTAAATAAATACTACAATATTATTCATTCATTCATACATCTTATTCAACAATTATTCAGAAAACGTGAGATGCGGTCTGGTGTGATGTAGGTTTCAGAAAAACATTTTCTTTAACGTGCCAACGTTTCGATCTTTATTGAGCCCTGAAGATGATCTCAGTAAAGATCGACACGTTGGCACGATAAAGAAAAGATTTTTCTGAAACCTACATAACACCAGACCGCATCTCACGATTTCTGAATAATTATCGATTAACGGTCACTAATCACCACACATCTTATTCAACGTTTAAAATCCGTAATTAATCCTAATTTAACTTATCAAGGGATGAATGTATTTGCTGCAAGTATTTGTTAAATGTTGATTGTGATGGTGAGGTTGGCCTGAGCGTGGTGATCACATTGAACCGGCTGTGATGTACGCTATAGAATGACCTAAACTAAAAAGAATCTTTCTCACTGAGGATGGCGTAAAGCCGAAACGCGTTTGAGGAACATCCAAAACCCGCGAATGTAGACTGACCTAGTAAGTGAACCAGTGGCGGTTCAATAAATGTTTATCGTTAAATATTATTCCACAATAGTTCAACATTATAAACGGGACGAATTTAAAGACAACGCACTTTTAATTGTTACTAAATTACAATTAATTAAGGTTTTTAGTTGAGATGAAAAAAAGTTAATGGCACGAGAGGGATTCGAACCCACGACCTTCGGCTAGATACGCCGCTGCTCTACCACC
>NW_019392692.1:770749-830018 GCF_000648675.2 Cimex lectularius
AAAAAAACCGGACACTCGTATTTTGTTGTTCATTTCGTTCATTGATAGCTCAGGTGGTAGAGGAGCGGCGTATCTAGCCGAAGGTCGTGGGTTCGAATCCCTCTCGTGCCATTAACTTGTTTTCATCTCAACTAAAAACCTTAATTAATTGTAACGTATTAATTGGTCAAGCGGACCACGAAATTAGTGAAATGTTACTAAAGAAAAGCTGGTCTTTTGAAATAATAAATGTTTGACTCCTCAATTGAAACAATTTCCCTATCAAGAACAAACAAATCGGCTAATGAAAAATTAAAATTACTGTCAGGGGAGGGGCTCCGTCTCTTTTCCCCCTCTTACGCAGATCTACGCCCTTTATTTTTTGGGGCGAAAACTGAGTACGTGCTCCTCGGAATGTAAACAATTATTAACAAGAAAAACAGCTGAATAATTAAGAAAGTCCTGCCTACGGTAGGAACGCAGAGAACGGAGGATTTAGTAATTTAATATTCAAGGAAGAGGAAGGAGGGATGGAGACGGTGTGAAAACTGAAACTCTTTTGTCAGCACTTTATGAATTAATCCGCAATCAACACTTTATTTTCTTTTTTCCCCTCTTTTTCCCTCTTATATATTTAGAAAATGAATCTCCTTTTATCACCTTCACTCATCCTTCTTATTATTAATATCTTTATTTTTATTTTCCTTTCTAAGAGAACAAAAATGATTACACTTTGCTCAAAATTATTCTATCTGTTTCCCGGCTATCACATGGAAAAATATATCATTACGTTCACAGACAAACTGCCTGTCCATAAAAATCATTATGGCATAAAAAATGTATTATTAAAAAAACAGATAAAAATAACCATTTTCGTAACTAAACAAATAAAACCTTATTTACACAACTGGTTTGTACTGTTAAATGGGTTATTCCTACACATATTGGGTTGTCCGGAAAATAATGCAGGATTTTGGTATTAAACAAAAAAAAAGAAACTAGTTACTTTAAAGCAATGTTCTTTAATCAAAATAATTNAAATGAGTAATCCTGTAAACGTAAACAGAATATTTTATATAGATTTTTTTTAATGAAAACTTAAAATCCTGCATTATTTTCCGGACAACCCAATACTTAAGAAAGTACATAGGTGAACGACTTTTCAATAATTTAATCCTACAATTTGCTAGTGTGTTTAACATACAGCAAGGTTATTCGTAGGCTTTAGAATCTTCTTGTTTGTGATTGATGATTTGTTCAATGCCAAAAATAAGAACATTTATTACGATAATAGTGAATAGTAAACAATTTAGTATTTGCTTTTGGGTGTTAATTTTCCTCCTAACATAAGCGATAAATCCCCAAAATATTTACTTTTGCTAGGAAAACATTGCAAGCATGAAAATCCACAATTGTAGTATCTACCGAAATAGTCAACTAATCTAATTGTTCTTGGTGTCATTTTTATTTTAATTGAAAATGTATCAAAACTTGGTCTTATTTGAAAAGATAAAGTTGGTACTCAATTATTTATTACTGTGTTGCTATTTAAACCCTATACTTTTTTCTTTGTTCTAAAATGATTTGCCTTCGATCCTCCAAAGAGGAATTAGGGTTGGAAACACAACAACTAACTCTCTGTAATAAGCAGATTATTTTGTGCTCCCGACAATCTAATTGTTCTTCAATTAAACATAAATACACTAGAAAAATATTGCGTAAACTTGCATCTAACTCTGAACCTAAAACAGTTTGACGTGATGCTCTTCAGAAAGATTTCAAAAGTCAAATGAGAAATGGTTTTGTTATAGAGGTTCTCGAATAGGTGTGAAAACATACAAATATTTGCGAGTTACTTGACACCTCGATTATCATTCACTCATCATATCATCGAAAGGTTCCAGGGTCCGGTAAGAATCTGGTCAATCATTATTGCCACAAAACCACCATCCTCGGCAATCAAATTACCATGGTTATAATGGCATATTGTGATCTTTAATATGTTATGTTGCTCAAATGTGAGGCTGTAAACGCTACATGTTGAAAAGGTTTCAAAGTTATTTTATAAAAAAAATTACTCTCTCTACTTTAAAACATTCCTACTTGTACGTTTATATTGAAACCCGTTGAACTAATTTTCTTATCTACATTACGCACGCATTTTAAATTTTGTCGGAGAGTATTGTCACTTCCCGATCATCGAATGGTAAATGCTGAAGCCTTGGAGGCGATAAAACGAGGCGTTCTGTGGTTTGATTTCTTTGGTTTCTCGTCTAAGTTTGATCCTACATGGACAATATAGCCCGGCGAAAGGTTCATCGTTCCTCACTTGCACAAAAGATTATTTGCCCTTGTTGAGGACAGATATAATTGTCTGAGATTTGAAACGCCGACATCTCTGGAAACCATTAATTGCTTTTGTGAGAAAGGCCTAAAAATACGGGTGCGATTTAATAAGATTTCATTTATTAATTATGCAACTATGTTCTGTAGCCTTTGTTAATTTAGTAAAATGAATTGTGTATTATTGCGTGGTCTAAAAGAAAAAAGTACGAATTTCATTTTAGATTATTATGTTCTTTATTTAGAAATCGTGAGATGCGGTCTGGTTTGATGAAGGTTTCAGAAAAACATTTTCTTTATCGTGCCAACGTTTCGATCTTTATTCAGATCATCTTCAGGGCCTGGGATTTATAAACATTGTTTACATATAACAATTACATTTTGGATGTAGATAAGTGAATTTATGCAATGCAAAATATATTTTTTATATATATTCAATCAAAGTATTTCTATGTAAATCCCAGGCCCTGAAGATGATCTCAATAAAGATCGAAACGTTGGCACGATAAAGAAAATGTTTTTCTGAAACCTACATCACACCAGACCACATCTCACGATTTCTAAATAAATATCGATTAACGGTCACTAATCACCACACATCATTATGTTCACTTATGTAGTTTTTTAAATTGCTAATTTAAATCCTTTATAAAGTAGTAAGTGTAAAATAAATCTAATTAATTTATTTTAATTTATGTATTATTAATTAAGTTTAATTAATTAATTAATTTACAAGTTAAATGAATTCTAGCAGATGTTCTCCACGTAGAAACATTTTTTTTACGACGGTTCGCAACAGCAGAGGTCATATCAACCCTCAGGGTGCCGGTGTTTTTGAAAACAGCCCATTTGTAAGTATGTGACCTTTACCTTACAGTGATGAGCGACGTGTCGCCTAAACCGTTGCGGCCACCGAAGCCCCCACATAGAAACATTAAATGAGTTGAATAATTTTTTTAATCTGATTTCAGTTAACGTCATTATCCAGCATTGACTCAAAAACCTCCTTTCTCAATCTAACTTGTTTCTTTCTTTCAGATTTTTTTGAGCACATCGAACTTGGTATGTAAAGGTAACATTAAAATGTTTGTGACAGCACACTCATATCAAGCGTGTTATTTGTTCTGACATTTTTTAAGACGAATTATTTATCTTTAATAAAGTGTGTGGTGTTTAGCGTCCGTTAGTTAATGATTATTTGGAGATGGTGAGATGCGGTCTGGTCTGACGTCGGTTGTAGAAAAATATTATGTTTTTTACCGTGCCAACGTTTCGATCTTTATTGAGATCATCTTCAGAGCTCACGATACGTTGTCACGATAAAGAAAATGTTTTTCTAACACCTACGTCAAACCAGACCGCATCTCACGATTTCCAAATAATTATCATTGATAAGCTTATTTGTTTATCTCGATTAGCACAATTTGTGCTAATCCATAACATCCAAAAGTATGTAAGAATATACGATTTACGTAGTGATTACCAACTTTCTTAGATAGTTTGCTGTGAGAGAATTTTTTAAAGTGGTCTGACGACCATTTACCCATCTGAATGATAAGTTTTCCGAGCTGTCATTTTATATATCTAAGCTACGAGTGTCATTTTATTCCAACCTGCATGATATCACTCTTTCTAGGAGGGTTAAAAAATGGTTCTTATATCTTCTAAGATCTTTTGTCTCTTAAAACAATAAATGTTGGGAGAAATTTATTTTCGAGAATGTAAATAGTTGGATCTCCCGCATTCCGGCAAGCTGTAGAACTGCTAAGTTCGCTTCCTTTTCCTTTGTAACCGTCTAAAGTTAAGATGGAATGGTTGGACGGGTTTTAAGACAGTCGTCCTAACTTGTCGAGTAGAAGATCAAACGTGGACAACAATGGCCGTCCTCATCAAGAGGAACTGAGACGTCTATGCAAAAGGGCGTCCTCCTAATTACCACCTCTGTCCGACGGAGTCATAGAGTCAGTCCTTCGAACCGCTTTATTATCCTTAGAGTCCGTGTTAATAACTGGGAGCCGTTGTAGTGCCGGGGATGGGTCAGTCCCCGATCAGGCTAACTAACCAATTACATCAGAATTCCCTTTCTTCCCTTTAAATTACTTTCAATTAATTACCCGGCCAATCGAGTCTTTCATTTTAATTAGCCCTTTTTGTTCAATTTGAGGTGTTCGTTGTCCAATAATTATCTTTGATTTCATTTAAGTTATTTACACCGGCTTCACAAGTCACCCATTAACGAATGGCCTTTTTTTATTTTCAATGATATCCCTCTCTTAACTATCAAATTCGAATTGGAAAAATAACCTAGCCAATTTATTTATAAAAAAGACACATAAACATGTATTAAGTTCAAATCTGTCCAACTGATATATCTTTACGATACAGAAATGCAAGGAAAACAAACTGCACAGCAATAATACAAACACGAGGTGTGATATTTTATATAGACATTCCATTATTCTCCGAAACGGGGTCGTTGTCATTTTTCACAGGTATACCGTCCTTCTTTCTTTCAACGTTCTTCCATATATTATGTAGGATGTAACGTGTCTTCATGTGATGAGTTGCTATTTTTCTATACAATTTACATCTTGATATATTTAATTTCTACAAAATTTACACCATTTATCGTAATGTTACAACAATCGTGAAATTAACGGTTTCTTTAACATTATTATTAAACAGTATTCTTTGTATCCTTCTATTTATTCCCTTCGATACTTATCATTAGAATGAACAGATTTAATTTTAGTAATTGTCAATAATTTTTTTTTCATATTATAACCATCACGATCATATGATTATTATGTAACCTTTAGAAGATCAATAATGTACCGTTTAAACAAGTACAAAAGTAAAGTACAAGGCTATTAAATGTTACAACACCAGTAAAAACTATAAAGGTACCGAGACATACATTTCGAAATAATAATGTTGCTTTAAAATAGGGGTACAGGGATAACGTTTTTGTATAGATAAATTTAAAATTAGGGCAAACATTTTATGACGATATAAAAAACTGCGGATATACTTAAATCGGACATTTTATTATGTATGCAAGTGTTGTTAACCGGGAACCCTTCGCGTTAATCAATTAGCTTTAGTGCCTCAGAAGCTTGATGCAAAAAGGTCCTTTAATTCTGTTAAACTGGGCTAAAGTTGTTTAAAGTGTAAGTTCCAAAATTTCATTTTGATTTATAAAACATGCATTTTTTCAACTGGATACCGTTTAGCAAAACATTTTCTAAATCAATTTTGAATTTATTTGAAAGTTTGACATGTGAAAGTAATGAATGAAGAGATTGCGTTTAATTATCAAAAACCTTTATAAACGTTATTTAAAAGTAATTAAGGTTTTTAGTTGAGATAAAAAAAGTTATTAGCACGAGCGGGATTCGAACCCACGATCTTCGGCTAGATACGCCGCTGCTCTACCACGTGAGCTATCGTGACCTCGATCCACTCGGACACTAACTTCCCAACTCAACCCCACGTTTTGTGTTTTCCCTCCTTTTTGCCATTTTTCAAATGTCGTGTAATCGGATTGCATTGTCGACGACAAATGAAATGGCCACGGAGAGCTTTAATGAAGTATACTTCATTTTAATTCATTAATTCACTAATTTCGTGTTCCGCTTGATCAATAAATATATTACGATTAATTAAGGTTTTTAGTTGAGATAAAAAAGTCAACATAAAATAGGGTTGAGATGGGAAGTTAGTGTCCGAGTGGATCGAGGTCACGATAGCTCAAGTGGTAGAGCAGCGGCGTATCTAGCCGAAGGTCGTAGGTTCGAATCACTCTCGTGCCATTGACTTTTTTATTTCGACTAAAAACCTTAATTAATTGTAATATATTAATTGGTCAAGCGAAAAACGAAATTAGTGAATTTAGTTATTTGTAATTATTCTATTTTTAGGCGATAACGATTTTACAATCCTACAGCACACACTTATTATTGCGATCGTGGACAATCGGTCTAGTAGAGAATTCCTGTCGTTCCTTCGTGTTTGAATGATAAATGTAAATAGTTTATCAGACTATTGTTCATAAGGAAAGTTAAAGATCTTTCCCGCGTGCGGAAAGTGAAGTTGGACCTGGTGCGTAACTGTTTCGGTCAAGTTTTCCGACTGGAGGAAGGAAACAGATTTCGAGGGTGATTGTATCTGCTAGCTACCCTTCCATCATACGCTTCTCGGATTCAATACGATATTGTATTTAATGTAAATTCAAGACAGGCAGTTGGAATATCTCTTTTGTTACACGGGAATTGAGACGAAGTCATACATAGCAATTGTATAGAGCCATTTACCCTTTTATGTCGATCGCTTGCTCTCAATTGATGCACCGCAGTACACTTTGTGAATATGATATACATACAAAAGGGCTCAGGAGAGAATAAGTTTAGAAATTATGAAGAGCATTTTTTAAGCATCGATTTTAAAAGTGAAAATTTAATAGACAGTTAAATAGTAACAAAAAAAAAGCCTGAGAAAATTTTCTGCCATTATATACTTGCTTCGCTGTAATCGAATAGGTGTTGTAACAAAAAATTTTAATTATGATTCATCCCCGTCCAAAAATCCGAATGTTCGCTTAACAAAAAGACCAACACAATTACTTCATATATGCTACTACGCTTAATAGAAAAAATTAGGAAAGCTCCTACAAAAAAGAATTGTTCCAATACTAAATTATCAAAATATAACATAATATGCCATATGATATATCATAAATCATCAAATTCAAATGCTCAACATGACAAATCTCAAAACCTCCTCGCCGTCTGAAAAGGCGATGGTCGCAGGATCACTATTCATAACAATTAATTAAGGTTTTTAATTGAGATAAAAAAGTCAATGGCACGAGCGGGATTCGAACCTACGATCTTCGGCTAGATACGCCGCTGCTCTACCACTTAAGCTATCGTGACCCTTGAAAAATGGCAAAAAGAGGGGAAAATTCAAAAGGTAGGGTTGAGACGGGAGGTTGGTGTCCGAGTGGATCGAGTTCACGATAGCTCAAGTGGTATAGCAGCGGCGTGTCAAGCCGAATATCGTGGGTTCGAATCCCGCTCGTGCCATTGACTTTTTATCTCAACTAAAAACCTTAATTAATTGTAATATATTAATTGGTCAAGCGAAAAACGAAATTAGTGAATTTAACTATTCATAACAATGAGTGTGATAGTGACTTAGGTTTTATTAAATAGAGAAGTGGTATCTTTGAAATACCGCCAATGTGTATTTTCTCTAGTCTTGTTTTATTTTGTATAAATTATACTTCTTTCTCAGGGTTATTGTTTACGAATAAAACATAGATGTACTGCAAATTTTAAAAAATTCTATTACATTCCTAAACAAAACATTAAATAGAGTTATTTTTTAACGTTGTTGTCCATCCTGGGCCCTAAAACTGGTGTACATCATCTGCCTGTGTTAAGTAGCCTACAGATTATTTAAACATTTTTAAGTCATTTGTGTTTATCTTTCATCCTCGTCCTTTTCAAAATATTGGGAAATCGTACCCCTTTGAAAATCGAATATGATTACCACGACTGATAAAACTCATCTGCCATATAAGAAAGATCCTGTCAAAAACCTAATGAGATTGCTGAAAAGGCAAAGTACTAATTGTAAACAATATCTCTGTACTTTCCAAAACTCTGTCACTCGCCTCTCTTCATCAAACGGCTAAAAATGTAACAGGATACTTTCTCAAAGCGTTGTAAACCCTTTTTAATCAGGTTTACGAAATTTCGTAGTTTTTCAGACATTTTTGTTAATATCAAATCAAGAAAATAAATGTAATGCTATTCCTATTACATTTCGTTTTTGGAAAGATTCTTTAAACATAGTAAGAAGGCATTAAATAAACATAAATCAACAAATATGTAAACAAACCCTTGTTTTTGTTTCCCCACGAGGGTTCGCAATAGCAGAGTTATATCAACCCTCGGGGAGTCCATGTTTTTGAATAAAAGCCCCATAAGTATGTCGGGTTTGAATGCAGGGCCTCTGGATTCGAACCCGGGGCCTTTTCCTTACAGTGATCCTAAACCGTTGCGGCCACCGACGCCCTTGTTTTATTCAATGGAATTTAATCAATTTGCTATTTATTATTTCAAAATCAGTAAAGTTTTTTCCCATTTATTCTGGACATACTTTTTCATAAAATCAGTTCTTTGTTGGCGTGGTGGCATGAAAGTCAACTTTTTCGCCACTGCCACATATAAAGGTCTGTTGGGGAACTCTTAATTATGGCCTAGTTTTGGTTCCGGTTCCCATCTTTGGCAATTTGGTCAGCCTGTTCATTTCCTTCTACACTGTAATATGCCGGCACCCACCTTAAGACAATTTGCTGTGTTCCCCTAGGTCAATTAGGCAATTTAGATGATCCCAGTCTAGTTTGGAGGAAAAAGCATTTAGTTCCGCCAGTCCGAAAGTATGTACATATTTGCACCTGTCATATTTTTCTTTATCAACTCCCATCCGAAGAGATGGATTGCACGAACCTCAGCCCTGAAAAGAAGTAATAAAAAATAAAAAAATTTAAAAAAAGATAGATCTTCAATTAATTCCTAAATATTTTAGCTTTTCTTAAATTATATTTGTTTTTTTGCACAGTCCCCTCAGATCCTTGTACAACCTAAAGGATTTCTAGCATTTCGTTTGCTATGTTTCGTGCTTTGTATGCTATGAATTTTCAAAAGTTAGAACATTTTTAATGGTCTGTAAATGATTATTGAGTATAAAGATGTATTGGATCGATTCCAATCTCGCTGTCTATATGTACACACACACACACACACACACACACATAAGCAAGCAAGCAAGCACACACACACACACACACAAGCAAACACACACACAAGCAAGCAAGCAAGCAAGCGCGCGCGCACACGCACACACACACACACACAAGCAAGCAAGCAAGCAAGCACACACACACACACACACACACACACACACACACACACACACACACACACACAAAAGCAAAAACACACACATATACATACGTTATATATATAATAAAATTTCTTTATGGAAATTACATTTAACGTTCCTATCTCTTCATAACGGTGAATATGCCACACGCCATAACATAAAATATCCCTCGCAACTGCACGAAATACATCGTACTTAGCAGCTAACGGGACCGTAAGAAATGGAAATTTGTAACAAAATGACATATTACATTTAATAAATAAAATTCAGTACAAATTGCTCATACAGCTCTCATTCCTGCTATCTCTTGGAATTTCGTAGAACCTCCCTGATTAATTACTGAAACAGATTTTATTTGAGAAATTTTTTGTCAAAAGATTTTTTACTTATTTATCTATAATTAATATATAAATAAAAAGGTTATAATTTGAATTATTGTAAGATATAACTGCTATATATTTTTCTCGATATTGTTCTATCCTATTAAATAGTCACTAATATCAATATTAATGTAAATTAACCAGAAATTGTCCAATGTTTTACAAGGCTTAAAATTATACAAAACCTTACAGTGAAAAAAGTAAAAGACTTCATTTTCAAACGAAGTCTCTTTATTCTTTTTTTAATTGATTCATTCCTTTATATACGTCTAAAGGTCTCATTAACCAAACTACGACTGGCAAGTAGTTTAACGACCAAACTTTTCAAACTAAACTTTTTTATTTTTTAACTTGAAAATTTTTGTACCCATCCTACTAGATCGACGAATTGACCCAGATAGCATGGAAAACTCTTAAACTTTAATGGTTTAATATTATCCAAGAGTTGGTTAATTAAGAACCTCTATGAAAGCTTTCTGTACATACACGTCCTTATTAAGCTAAAATTAACTTAATTCACAAAGTAACTAATATAGATTATTATCAAGCAACTATAATTCCTCCAATTTTTTTGATGTTGTTTTAACGGAATACCCGATCCGGACCTCGGGACCCGGATTAGTGACTTGTCCAAGAAAATCACCAAAAAGAAGAACTGCTCAGGGGCTGGTCGCCCATGAATTTTCTCTTCTCATCAACAGTCAAACTATAGTATCTAATAGAAAAAACGTAAAGGCATTAAAACTACTATATGTTACATAAAATTCAACGAAATTCAAATAAAAATTTGCACCTACCAGAAAAAAACAATAACCAGAAGTATGGCCAATGTGTTGGCGTGAACATGATGAGGTTCCATCGCAGTACAGACATTAAAAAAAAAAACCTTTTGGATTTGTAACTATCCTTACCTGATTAAGAATAAGCCATGCGAGGCTGACATACGGACATAGTTTTGGACTAAAGCCGTTTGTCCGGAATACAGGTTGTTCAATGTGTCTCACTTATCTGAATTATCGCGAGGCCAAAAGTAGCGATAATTATGATGAGTACAGTTTATTAAAAATTAACAATTATTGTTGAAATAGTCTGTACGTAAAGTTCGTAGAGGAAATTGGTCTGCGAATCGGTGAACACACGTTGAACCGGTTGAGCCATTTATTGGGACCGTCTAGACTCGCTGGTTGCGCTGTCATTCAAATGCGTTTCAGCATTGTACCATTTTCAGTGAAAAAAGGGACAGTTCCTCAATGAAAATGGAGCAAAGTCGAAACATGTTTCAGTGACATCGGAACCTTCGAGGGAACATTTTCTCAGTGCCTCACAATTTTAGAGATACCTTACACTGGTCATGTCGATGTGTTTTCAAATAACCCAATAGGGTTTTAAATTGTAATTGTATATTCATGTTTGTTAACCTTTTAGAAATTTAGATGGATTGTTTAGATAAATTCAAAAAAACTTTTAGTTCCAGCAGATTTCAGGTAAGAGCTTTGTTAATTTACCTACATGATGAGGTTCCATCGCAGTATAGACATTAAAAAAAAACCTTTTGGATTTGTAACTATCCTTACCTGATTAAGAATAACCCATGCGAGGCTGACATACGAACATGTAGTTTTGGACTAAAGCTGTTTGTCCGGAATACAGGTTGTTCAATGTGTCTCACTTATCTGAAGGGCGCCATTTCTTGGTTGTATTTAGTGAGTGTGTGTAGGACTGCCTCTCGAAATGGGAATTTTGCTTGACCAAAACAGCTAGTATTTGGGTTGCCGGTTTTTGTGAATGTTGATGCTGAACGTATTTATTAGCACGAATGTAAAATAGAGAGGGCCGATTGCGTAATATTGAGTATCCGATCGACCCTCAATTAGATTAGTTACATCAAATGTGTAAAGAGTAATGGAAGAACATCAAGTACTCCACCATACTAAATATATAAATGGCATGTAAATACGAAAGATTGTCGAGAAGTTTTGGATCTAGAAACTGATTGCGTGAAGTTGTTAACAGCCCCTGGAACCCTACCTCATTGGCTGGTTCGTCCCAAGACTGCAAACCCCTGGTTGGCTGATTTTCAAGGCCAGTTGGTAATTTATTGTAAATTACGCAAATGATGTAATTGACGGTATCAGCGATCAGCCCTGTGCAGAATGGAGCTTATATAAATCGGTAATATAACTGATTTATAGTGCGACGGTCCTGATGAAAATATTCCTAGGAACTGAGTGTTTTCTTTTGGCCTTTTGACCTCATCCCGATGGATTTTTAATAAACAGTTAATTTTTGTTAATCTAGGAAAGTTTTTATTATATGCATTAAAAAACTCATTAACATTTTGCAAATATCTACTTAACCTGTAATACTCAAATATTTTTTTCTGATCGGTTTTTAAGAACATAGTAAGGGATTGACTAGTTTTCGTGGTCCGCTTGACCAATTAATATCTTTCAATTAATTAAGATTTTTGTTGAGATAAAAAAGTAAGTGTAACGAGCGGGATTCGAACCCACGACCTTCGGCTTGATACGCCGCTGCTCTACCACTTGAGCTATCGTGACTTCGATCCTTTTGGACACTAACTTCCCATCTCAACCCCACCTTTCCAATTTTCTCTCCTTTTTGCCATTTTTCAAATGTTGTGTAATCTATTTGATTCTCGGCGACAAATGAAATGGCCACGGAGAGCTTTAGTGAATGTATACTTCATTTTAACTTATTAAATTTTCTAGTTTTCGTCGTCCGCTTGACTATTAATATCTTTCAATTAAGGTTTTTAGTTGAGATAAAACTGAAAAATGGCAAAAAAAAGTGGGAAAATTCAAAAGGTGAGGTTGAGATAGGAAGTTAGTGGCCGAGATCGAAGTCACGATAGCTCAAGTGGTAGAGCAGCGGCGTATCTAGCCGACGATCGTGGGTTCGAATCCCGCTCGTAACACTGACTTTTTATTTCAACTAAAAACCTTTATTAATTGATAATGTTGTTAGTAACATTTACTAATCTGAAGAGAAATTTTAATTCGATATTAAGGACAACCACAGTAAAAACCACAAAAGGCAAGCATACGGTCCCAGATTTTCAAAAGGTCGAAAAAAGTTCTTTGCCAATGCGCTTTGTGGTCGCTGCGGGGAGCGTAGGACCGCGCGAAACCGGGCCCCGGATAAAACCAGGCGAAAACAACTTTATAATTAAAGTTAATTAATTTCATTAGCACTTAAACGAGCTTTCTCACAACTCGGAAGACGTGAGCAGAGCTGGAGTCCTTTAACTTTTTAGCATCATCGCCAACTCTGGTTAACTCTTCTTCTATACCCCACACTTTCACCTCAGTTGACTTTTTCAATTTACAAATTCCTAATTGAAAATACCCTGTTAACAAATCACTTCCATGTCCATTCGAGCCTCCGCTTTGCTTTATAATTGCGCCGTTTTCCATAACTTGTCAGAACCAGTATTGTTTTAACAAGTTCGTCTATCTTTTTTTAAACAGCAAACAAATCTCCATGCGCCCAAATAAGCAAATATTCCTTTTAATTAGAAACAATTTACTTTTTTATAATAGGTTTAAGGGTATTGTTTATTTTTAAATTAACCAACTAGATATTCTTTTGAATTTTTCGTTAATAGATTTTAATTGTAAATAAATTTAAACGACAATCCATTGTGTTGAAAAAGTTAGATATTGCTTTACTCAATAGTTCATCAACTTATCTTATAAAGTAAAGTAATTCCACGTCATAAAGGGACTTATGTCCGCCGATCCGTTGGGACTTTCGGACAAGGGGTCCGACCACTTCGCAATACTTCCTCGAATCAACCTGTCAAAGAAAATGCCAAGAACAAGGCTGGAATCGAACCCATTATAGTAACTTGTTATTACTTGTTGTTTTCCCAAATGGATTATTTACAATAATTTTTCAGTAGAGAAGCAAAAATACACTGACATATTTTCATACGGAATCTCAAGTTGTAGACGATTAGTACAATGTTGAATATTTTGAAATAATAATAATTGAAATAGGTTCGCTCTATTACCTCTATTCTATGTAAAATGAATATTTTCAGAAAGTCTTCCGTTATCATATAGGCAAATATAATTAATTAGCCAAAATTATACGCAAGACTACATGATCATCCATTACTAGCGCCTACATAAAATACTTGCTGCTAACAAATAGTTATCTCTATACTAAACTACTGTTAGGTTGGTTTTTGTTATTACGACGTTATTTCTTAAATTACCATGAATGATGTAATATATTGGTTTTTTTATACTACATTATTTATAATTTATGTTAGTGTTAAAGTAATAAGTAATAGCATTTATTAGATAAATGTAATACCCTGCTTAATCAGTATACAGGGTGAGTCATTTTTTGACGCACCATTGGAAAATCAACGTGGGTGCGTTTAAATCTGACTCGAGGCTTATTTCCTTTGATTTGATACGTTAATAAAAGAAAGTGAGTCAATTTTCGGTGCACCATAGCAAAATGAACGTTGATGCGTCTAATTATGATTCGGTACATTTTATTTTGTTAGTCTCGTACCAAAAAATAGGCGAGTCACTTTTCAACGCACCATTCATTACAAATTAGTTTTAGTAGGTTGGAAGGAAAATAAACAAAACCAATATTATTAAAACGTTATTCAAACACAATGTAAAAAAAAATTCTTCACAAATTCATTTGATTAAGGTTTAAGAGTATTTTTTCGTCCGATCATCGTTTTACGATAGACTAGGCTACTGTGTTGCAGCAAATGGAGGTCTGTTACAACAATTATTATAATTTTTATTTAGAAATCGTGAGATGCGGTCTGGTGTGATGTAGGTTTCAGAAAAACATTTTCTTTATCGTGCCAACGTTTCGATCTTTATTGAGATCATTTTCAGGGCCTGGAATTTACAAACATTGTTTACATATAACAATTACATTTTGGATGTGGAAAAGTGAATTTATACAATGCAAAATATATTTTGTATATATTCAATCAAAGTATTTCTACTCACTCAAAGTGTTTGTCTTCTGATTGAGTAGACTTACTGACTTACAATGTTTGTAAATCCCAGGCCCTGAAGATGATCTCAATAAAGATCGAAACGTTGGCACGATAAAGAAAATGTTTTTCTGAAACCTACATCACACCAGACCGCATCTCACGATTTCTAAATAAATATCGATTAACGGTCACTAATCACCACACAATTATTATAATGATTTTGAACATTTTTGGTTTGCTAACAAAGGAGATTGTTACATTTATTTGATTTTTTCTTACTTTACCAGAAAAAAGGAGATTGTTACATTTATTTAATTTTTTTACTTTACCAGAAAAAAATACTCTTAAACCTTAATCAAATTAATTCTTGAAGAATTTTTTTTTAATTTTTACATTGTGTTTGAATAATGTTTTAATAATATTGGTTTTCTTTATTTTCCTTCCAACCTACTAAAACTAATTTGTAACGAATGGTGCGTCGAAAAATGACTCGCCTATTTCTTGGTACGAGACTAACAAAATAAAATGTGCCGAGTCATAATTAGACGCACCAACGTTCATTTTCCTACGGTGCACCGAAAATTGACTCACTTCCTATTTTTAATGTTAAAATCAAAAGAAATATGCCTTGAGTCAGATTTAAACGCACCCACGTTGATTTTCCAATGGTGCGTCAAAAAATGACCACCCTGTATATGTCACTAATAGTTCAGCTATTCACAAAGATATTACTATATAAAATAGAGAACACGAGATGAAACAAGAAAAGCGACTGAATTTGTAAGTATTAAACTCCACTTAACTTTTACGTATTTCGCTGTAATTTACATTTTCATTTCTTTTTAAAAGAATTTATTACATTTAAGTAGACAAAAAATGAAAAAAATTATTCGTTTGTATTTATATTTATTATTCTAAAAAACTTTAAATTATTTACATAAAAATTTCATTATCACTTGGGGACATACCGGGGGGGGTTCGCTATAATGATGCAAAAAATATAATTGTGTTAGGGTAAATTTTGAATAAACTTGAATGCCACAAAATGGGCTTTCTCGCACAATCCGAGAAGATGCAATTTTTTAATAATTTATATCTTAAAAAAAAGGATTTACCGCACACAGGCGCGCGTGCGAGCACGTACATAATGTCCAATACTAATCTACATGTAATTGTCTAATTAATGGGTCATCTACTGTTTTGTTTCAGTCTAATGTGGTAGTCGTTTCGTTGGTCAAAACTTATAAAATTTAAACATTGAAAAATATTTGAAGAAGTTCAAAAATTCACTTCGCTATGGCGAAACTTTGAAGCTATTTTAACTAAACTAAACTAACAGTGAAGTACAACAGAATACCAAGATTCACTAATTTAGTGGTCCGCTTGACCAATTTATACATTACAATTAATTAAGGTTTTTAGTTGAGATGAAAAAAAGTTAATGGCACGAGCGGGATTCGAACCCACGATCTTCGGCTAGATACGCCGCTGCTCTACCACTTGAGCTATCGTGACCTCGATCCACTCGGACATCAACTTCCTATCTCAACCCCACCTTATGACTTTTCCCTCCTTTTTGCCATTTTTCAAATGTCGTGTAATCCGATTGGATTCTCGAAGACAAATGAAATGGCGACGGAGAGCTTTAGTGAAGTTTACTTCATTTAATTCATCAAATTCACTAATTTAGTGGTCCGCTTGACCAATTAATAATGAATTGTAATGTATTAATTGGTCAAGCGGACCACTAAATTAGTGAATTTAATGAATTAAATGAAGTACACTTCACTAAAGCTCTCCGAGGCCATTTCATTTGTCGTCGAGAATCCAATCCGATTACACGACATATGAAAAATGGCAAAAAGGAGGGAAAACTCATAAGGTGGGGTTGTGATAGGAAGTTGGTGTCCGAGTGGATCGAGTTCACGATAGCTCAAGTGGTAGAGCAGCGGCGTATCTAGCCGAAGATCGTGGGTTCGAATCACGCTCGTGCCATTGACTTTTTTATCTCTACTAAAAACCTTAATTAATTGTAGAATACCAAGAGTTTTACAATATTTCCTAACCTGCCTGTGACTTTATAAGAAAACATTTAAAATCCTAATTTCGAAAAAAACAAAAACAATCACAATTTTGAGTAAAATGAAAATAGAATTAAGTTATTACTAAAACCATGTCTGTAACAATATAACAGTATGTGATAGATCTGAACTGTCATTTAATGTTGAAATTATATTGATTTAAACAAACTGAAAATTTTGAAATATAATTTAATTTATTGCTCTCCAGTCGGCCAATCATAAGGGATCGTAATCAAAATACATTGGCAAATTCAAATCAGCATAAAAATTCTAAGGCAACAGGGAAATTGAACACAGTAATACAGACGTGACACATGAGGCTCGTATGGCATAACGATTTCGGCGAAGCCCCTGATTAAACTAAATTATTAATGACGAGAGATCCATACACCTCGCAAAAATATCGTTGACGATATTTGTTAGACATAAAGCTCTTCAAAGTTTTATGTATTTTTAAATAAAACTTACTAATAATAGTGTCTGATTTACGGACACAAGTAACCCGATTTGTACCACATAATTGAAGGAAGAAATTCCTTCGCTAACAAAGAGCTAATAATGCCATTCAAATCCAAGCTAAGGTCTATAAAATTCTCTGCGCACAGAAGTTGATAAAGAAGAAACTGAAAAGTGCACGGAGTACATACGTTCGGACATCCAGATACAAAGAATCTCCCACCCTTACACATTCCTGTTTCGTCGGTCCTGGCTTCTCTTACCTTTCTCCACCTGCAAACTCCTTGTATCTTCCCTTATATTTCCCTTCTTCGATTATAGCTGTTTGGCATACGGTGGTCTCTCGGAGGAGGAGTACGCGCGATTGAAGCGTATTATGAATTGTTGCGTAAGATTTGTGTACGGCACCCCACGGGGATCCCGGGTGTCGGGGTTGTATTCCCAAATTTCCTGGCTATTCCCCTCCTTCCGTGCACAGTATTTCCTAGGTTGATTTCTTTTCCAGTCCATCCACACTCGTCGTCCTCCTTACATCATCCATTCCCTCCAATTCAACTCCTCACTCGTACGACCCGCTCATCCCCAATCGACTTTATCCTTCCGCAACATACAACCCATACCTTCCAAAGAACCCTTTCTGATCCGAGCCCCTAAAATCTGGAACTCCCTTCCCCTCTCTATTCGTCACGCTGCCTCCTTTTCCTCCTTTAAATCCCACCTGTATAATCACCTCCTCTCCCTCCAAGCAGAGACCTCACGTTAACATTTGTTATTTTTGTTTAATATTCTCGTAATTTTTTCATCTGTCCTGACTTATTGGTATACATTGTGCCAAGATTTCTATCTTTTTTTGTACTTTTAACTTCATAGAAGGAACTTCTTTTATTTATTTCATGTAAATTACTCTTAGGGGACACCAGTCCCAGAATAAAGTTATTTTTCTTCTTTCTTCTTTCTTAATTCATGTACAAAAGGTGGCTTCGGGCGTACCAACAGACTCCTGAGATTCAATAAATAATAAATACAAGCTATAGACTTACAGACTCTTCCAAGTGGTCATAGACAACCAAGTTGCAGGATGGAATCACTAATATGGTATACTGATATATTAAAGATGGTACACGGAGGAGGTAAAGGAGCCGAATTACTCCTTTTAAATACCCTTTGGACTGGTTCTAATATCTAAAAGTGAACGGATCATTTTGTTCAATCAGGCAGCTATAGATGCACTAAATTTGTATGCATTTAGCTCCAATATAATCAGGGAATGCCTAATGGCTCTAAGAAAACACAACAAGGTACAACCTTAACGGTTCCTGGACATGAAGATACAAACGCCTAACAGAAGAATCTAGAAGGAAACGAAAGGCTAACAAAGACGTCAGTCCACCCACCCTATAGGACCGAAACCACAACTAGTCGCGCCGGAAAAGAGCCCTGGAAAAATGAGCTTGAAAACGAATAACTCAAGCACTAGATAAAAGGAGCAGGTTCGCAGTGGAGAAAAGTTTGAAATCTTTACTCAACCCCCCCCCCCAAAAAAAAAAAACAATAATAAAAACGAATCTTTGATTCCCAGGTTAGATTTTTAAAGAAAATAAGCGTATATAATGATAGAAATCTTTTGGTCTTTAGTGATAGGTAGTGCGATTAAGTATTCATTAGCTTAAAAGTGAAGGGGGAAGGTCCGATGATAGCCATTTAAGGTCGATTATATACAGAGTGTATCAACTTCTATAGTTCATTCATTTAATTCGGAAACCATTACGGTGGGAACAGATTTAACATAACTTTCTCGTCTAGCTGGGAAATGACACTAACTTTGTTATTTTAAATAAAAAAATCATATTTTTATTGTATAATTTGATTTTCGGGTTCATTTAATAACCTTTCTAATGAAGTTTGCATTTCTCTAGCATCACTGGGCCGATTTTTTACCGTTTTTGACAACTCGACCCAAAAGTGTTCGATAGGGTCTTCGACGGGACTACATACTGGCCATTCCAAACATTGAATAGAAACACGATCCAAGTAGTCACAGACGATCTAGCTGTGTGGGGCCTTGTATTGAAATGTAAAAAATGAAACCGTCGCCAATTAGTGGCATATAAGAAACAACTTCTGACACATCTTCAATGTATAGCGCAGCTGTTAGGAAACCCTCAATGAAGACCAAGTTAGTGGGAACTTCCATAGAAATGACTGCCCAAAGCCATAACACCACCACCTCCATAGCTTCAAGAGGAACGCATGAAAGACGAAAACATCCACTGAAGATAGCGAAATCCGAAACGGATCAAACACCTGACCACAACAGCGAGGATAGGTATATCAAAATGATCGGAAATAACTAACTGCTCATACACACCAGCTTAAAAATTCTTGCATGACACACAGCAAAAAAGAACGAAAAACAAAATACTGGAAACACACAAAAAAATTCAACAACCTACACTCACCATTTACAGTGTACCTCTGATATACACCATTAAAACATTATACAAATTCACTAATTTCGTGGTCCGCTTGACCATTTAAATCATTACAATTAATTAAGGCTCTTAGTTGAGATGAAAAAAAGCACGAGCGGGATTCGAACCCACGATCTTCGGCTAGATACGCCGCTGCTCTACCACTTGAGCTGTCGTGACCTCGATCCACTCGGACATCAACTTCCTATCTCAACCTCACCTTATGAGTTTCCCTCCTTTTTGCCATTTTTCAATTATACAAATTTTTAAAAAAAGTACCAAAACAACATGGACATGCAGATAAAAATAAGCTGACCCGACTAAGTTGCTCATTTATTATCCTGGAGATTTTAAGAAATCCCACAATTTAAAAAGCAAAAGCATCACTAGGTGTTAAACGGTAAAGAGAATCAAGGCTTCTCTGAAAGAAAACAGTTTTCAACATCCACACTCCACACAAATAATATGATGAAATGCGGTGTTGTCTCCGTGAGTGGGCAGAGGAATGCTGCTTATTAGATAAGCTTGTCTGTTGTACATGCGGAAAGGGTGAAGAACGGGCGAGGGACGAAGGAGTAGGCGAAGGAGTGAGAGGTAACGACACGAGATATTAATGGGTGCACGGCTCATTGAGTCCAAGTTCCTCGCACCACTTCTCTCTTTCTACAGCTAACCCATCAAAATCCCATTACTGATTCACTTAAGATACCCCTCACTTACCGAACCCTTCTACTCATAGACTTACTATCCCTCTCACCAATTCCCCTCTCAGGATTCCGTTTTTCTTTGTTAAAAGAGTAGGAAAAAAGCTGGAAAGCCCATCTATCAAATTTTGCGTAATAGTCTTTAGCCCGATGGCAGGTTGTTAGAGAAAACTCCTTATTTCACACCACAATTCTTTACCTACATATTGACAGTTGGTTGATGCTTAAGAGTGCGTAAAAGGAAAACCTTACTTATTGTTAGACGTTTTGATGCTTGTTTAGCACTGCCAACAGTTTGTGGCATTAAAATATGATTCAAAAGATCAGGGCGCCCTCTCTCCCGCTAATAAACGTGGATTTTTTATGTAACTTATTTTCATGAATCGCTAATCGTATAAAATTAGTATTTGATTATATTTAAAATGTGATTCTTTGCCTACGTTTTTATATTGTGTATAACGTGCAGTATTCTAAAGCTGTCACTCGTTTTTAATGCATTATTTCGTATTTATGCATACAATGCAATATTCCCATACTACCGGAAACTATATACAGGGTGAATCAATTTCTGTAGTCCACCCATTTAATTCGGAAGCGATTAACTTTAGCAAAAAATGGTCTTATACAAACCCAAAGTTAATTTTGGTAAGGAATCGTGTGGTAGTAACAGATTTAATATAACTTTCTCATCTCCTGGGAAATGGCAACAACTTTGTTATTTTAAATGAGAATCCCATATTTTTATTGTAGTGCTTATTTTATATGTTTTGATTGGATCGACCATTTCTGAGTTATGACCGACGGAAAACGCGCGAGGAGAGTGTTTTTTGTAATAAAATTAAGAGAAAATTAACCTGTTTGGCATAAATCTTTTGCTAAACTTAATCGTTTTCGAAATAAACGGGTAGGGCCATCTTGTTGTTAAAAACAGTAAAAAGTCGCCCAGTGATGGTAGAGAAATGCAGAATTCATTTGAAAGGTTATTAAATGAAGAAATTTTTGTGTGATTCGGCAGTCTCTAAGATTATTACTGAGACAGGAGCAAATGTTTGAGTTCCTCAAAAAATTCCGGATTTTTGATAAATTTTGCATTTTCTTTGTTATAAATGACATTTAATGTGAAGTTTTTTCGGAGGATCTACGGAAGAGGTCAACACAGAGAACAACTTCCTTTCGGTTTTCGCCGAGCTTTCGACAGTTTTTTATACTGTCATCTTCAGGGCCTGTTTTATTATCATATAAAAAAACAACAATTAAAACATGAAAAACAAATTGCACAAAAATTGAAATATCTTACTTAAACCTTAATGGGGAAATAAAAAGACATGGTGTTTTGGGTACAGCAGTACATTTCGTTTTTTTGGGGGCTCAGCATCTAAACATTAATAATTTTTTTTCCATTTCTTGGGATCTTTTTTTGGGATCCTTTTCGGTCTATGCAGGCATCCTAAACGAATAAAATAAAAAAATAAAAATAAAAAACTAAGCAAAGGAGGGAAATGAGAACGTCGCCCTAGTGGCGGAATCTGTTAACCAGGGGAAAACATACGAGTTTATCCGGTAGCCTTTGTTCCTCTCTTCGAAGAGGGTTTGTTATTTGTTTTTGATCTGTGATCTTATTGTATACTAATTTAAATGTAAGATAAGTTAATTGTATATATATGTATATATATATATATANTATAAGAAGTATACGCACTGTGTGCATATGTATATGCACTGTGATCGCATGTACCTGAAAACAAAGAAAGGAAGATTTTACTAGTTTTTTAGACTTTTATGAGGTAACCTTTTCTCGACCACGTTTTTTAATTTTTAATTTTTATTGTACTTATAGTGGTAATTTTTAATTCTTAATTTATTCAATTTAAATAATGCTTAGATGCTGAGCCCCAAAAAAAAACGTAATGTACTTCTTTGCCCAAAACAATGTCTTTTTATTTCCCCATTAAGGTTTAAGCAAGATATTTCAATTTTTGTGCAATTTGTTTTTCAGGTTTTTAATTGTTGTTTTTTTATATGATAATAAAACAGGCCCTGAAGATGACAGTATGAAAAACTGTCGAAAGCTCGGCTAAAACCGAAAGGAAGCTTTTCTCTGTGTTGACCTCTTCCGTAGATCCTGCGAAAAAACTTCATGTTTCCAGCAGGTCGATAATCTAGCTCATCGTTACATTTAATGTGTTAATGGTGTCGCAAAGAAATTAAAATGGTGTAGTCCTATACGAAATTTATCCAACATTCCGGAAGAGGATTCAAAACTGCAGATAAATTAAGGAAAAGTTAGGAAAACCCGATTTAACGGCTTAAGGTGCGATTTTTTTTAATGAAGCACAAGAACGATCATAACTCCGTAGTGAACAGAGGTAGGACACCCACTCTTGCGGCATTCTACTTCATTTTCGATAAAGTTTTACCCAAAAAATTTTTCACATTGATCCGAATCCACCCTCCACCCGGTATAACTCATATGTACATACAGTATCATATATATTCATTTTATCTTATTGATTAATTTTTAAAAATAAAAAGCAAACAACTATTAAGAAGTCATGATTAGTTTATTCCGAAATCAAAAATTTATAATAATTAAAACTGAAAAAAAAGACGTCCTGATGTATATAAGTTATAAACGAGTATAACTATTTTATTAAACAAATAAGGAGATGACAATGCTAGGATGCAGGTGTTGCTCCTACAACTGTCTTCAGCACTCTCTCCCACTCCAGAGGTTTTATAAGGATTTTTATTAACCAACAAGGTAGTCTTAAGTTAGATTTTCCCGAAAGCATATCGGAGAAATTTGATTTAGATTAGTAAACTTAAAGAAACTGAATGTACATCAGTACTATTTTGTAATTTCTTGAATAAAAGTTTTTTAAAAACGGCAAAAGAAATTATGTAACTTATATATATCCNTAAAGAAATTAATTAATTAAAAATCCTTGTAATATATATTTTTTAAAGGAATAAACTGATAAAAAATCCTTGTAATGTTTAAGGTGGTAGGAGCTCACTTATTCTCGTAGGGCAATATTGTTTTTGAACATTAAAAAAAATGAATGAGATAATTTATTTGAAAATCAATCTATACTGAATGTAGGAACACAATAATGTTCTTAATTATCCTTTCTTCCTCTTTTGGTTCTCCAGAGCAAATTCTATAATTGCGCAGTGCCACTGTTTTCCTCGGGATTTTCCGTACGATTTCAACTTCCAAAAACCATGAATGAAAGCGAGAGTTTGCACGCTAGTCAGATCAAGTTCCGCTCCATTTAACGAGTAAGTACCCTAAAAAAGGCCAAGTTGGAAAATTTGGATTACTTATTAAAAAGCACATGATTTACCTGTTTTATTGGGCAGTTTGGCGGTATAGCTATTCCTTCAAAAAAGCTCGTCCACGGCATGCCTTCCCGTCCAAAAATTTTACACATATCCTCATTTTTGAAGTCAACCTGGTGGTGGCAGTGCTGTCTCTCTTTGTCCGAGCATTTGTACATCTCTACAATGATCTGGACAAATTATGCTAATAACGAAGAAACTAGAATTATGGTGTTTGATACTTACAGAGGCCGGTTCTACGACCGGTATCCCGACTGTGATGGTTCCATTTATCCGAAATTTGTTTTTACCCGATGGCTTTATTTCCACATTGCTAATTTTGTTCGGTCCGCTTTCTCTCCCGGGGCATTGATAAAACTTTTCTAATAACAATGTACCTCCGAAAACACCCGCCAGCTGCAAAATAAGTGCCAAATAAAAGATGACCATTTCAACAATACACAATAGAAATTTTACTTGTGGAAAGTAACAAACTTGTGCGATTTTTAAAGCACACTCTTTTGGAATTATTCATCGTTAAATTTTCTTTATGTAAAATTTTGAAATAATTTATTAGGCCAATTATAATAACGTAAAGTAGTTATAGACGATTATGTAAAATCATTTTTTCTATATACACAACAAATAAACACTAAAAAAAATCGACTGAACATTTTTATTTCAAATTTTAAAGTGGTTGCAACAATAACATTTACAAGAAGGGGCGGGCGTGTGATCGTAGATTTTAAGGGAAATTTGGTGGGTGAAACTAGACCAAAAATGATTAAATACATGTCAGAGCGTTTTTGCTAATGGCCCCTAGGAGTCAAGTAATAAGTCATTAAGTAATAATGTAAATATATATATTTTAATTCACTAGTTTTCGTGGTCCGCTTGACCAATTGATATATTTCAATTAATTAAGATTTTTAGTTGAGATAAAAAAGTCAATGTCACGAGCGGGATTCGAACCCACGATCTTCGGCTAGATACGCCGCTGCTCTACCACTTGAGCTATCGTGACCTCGATCCACTCGGACACTAACTTCCCAACTCAACCCCACCTTTTGAATTTGCCCTCCTTTTTGCCATTTTTCAAATGTCGTGTAATCTATTTGATTCTCGGCGACAAATGAAATGGTCACGGAGAGCTTTAGTGAAGGTATACTTCATTTTAACTTATTAAATTCTCTAGTTTTCGTGGTCCGCTTGACCAATTGATATATTTCAATTAATTAAGGTTTTTAGTTGAGATAAAAAAGTCAATGTCACGAGCGGGATTCGAACCCACGATCTTTGGCTAGATACGCCGCTGCTCTACCATTTGAGTTACCGTGACCTCGATTCACTCGGACACTAACTCCCCACTATGTTTTTAATGTGGATTTCTGTATTGTTTGTGCATGTATTTAAAAGTTATTTTATTTATTACACCAGTCGATTTGATTGGTTGTTACATAAGGTGAGCAAAAGTATAAATCATCATATTAAATGAGATTAAAAATATAAAATGTTACAGAAACGAAAAGACCCTTCTTCCCACGTAAGCATTTTTTTAAACCCATTCAGATTCATTTGAGGCTCCCTTTCAAGCCCTTAATTGCGAATTTTTAGCATACAAAAATAGATATCTTTATGTTGGATTCTCCGGGTAATTTTTTCTCCGATGTCCTGTGTTCCAAATCCTACGTTATTGCAATCGCTGAAAAGTTAAATATACTTACGTTTGTGTGTTTCGGTTGTGTAAACAAAGTTTTAGGAGATTAATAAGGAAAATTAGGATAAAATCAACTCAAACGTTTCATTTTATATCTTCAATTATAATTCAACGTTATATAAAGCTTCTTGTAAATCGGAGGAGTCGTTTCAAAACACAAAATTTATGTTTTGTTTTTCGAAAAACTGAGCCTTAAAAGGCAAACTTTAGCAAAAAAATCTATGTGATATTCTCGAAAATTTGTATTTAGTGGTTTTTGACAGTGCACAATATCAATTTGTTTCTTACAAAAATAATTATTTTATCCTACTTTGCTAATTTGCTTGGTAACAATGACAAAATTGTAATTACCTAATCACTAAGGATATCTAGATATTAAAATGCATAAACTGTGAACGGGCAACAAAGAAAGTTTTTTAACAAAGAAAAACAGTTTTTCAACAAAGAAACTTTTTTAACGAAACAGTGTTGATATTTGTTTCTCGCACCCCCAAAAATCACTTTTTTTAATTTGTGAGCAATTCAGTTTTTCCCTCAAAATGTTTGCCTTCCAAATTGCCTTCGGATTTATTTATTTTTATTTTTATATACTTTTTTGTAACTGTGCAAGAACACAACCGATTTGGCACATAACCTCCGTAAATAAATTTGAACTGTAAAAATAAAGGTAAAGGTTTGAGCAGTTTTTATTTATTTCCTTCTTATTTATCTAAATTATAATGTCATAAAATCAAACCATTGTTAATATACGTGTAAAAACAGGAAAATTCAAATTCCCTACGGTTGAAATTAGATCAAATCCAGAGGCGTTATCAATTTTGACGTCCGAGACGCTGGACATACGGGAGAAAGAAAATTGCTTTTGGGTAATCAAGCCCAAAAATGGTTATTTTTTATTGCGATAAAAATTCATATTTAGAGGCGGTAAAAGGCGGTTAAAAGGAATCTGATTTTTTTTAGTACATTATTAGAAGCACTGTATGGTTTCTTTCACGTTTTTATTCACTCTCATTTAATATGATCCTTCTTATTATTTTCTTACATTATAACCAGGAAATTTAACTCAACAAAGCCAGAAACACATATTTAAGAAAATTACATCATTTGTCCCAAATATTTTTTTCTAGGCTCTTAGGGTTTTTGAACATTCGGTCGATATTTTTTCACTTCGTATCACCAAGATAAGCTTCATTAAAATCTGTGTTCCCACGTTTATAGCCTCCCCTTATGAATAAAATAATATTAATTATTTTTTAATTAAGTTTTTTTTAGTAAGTCCTCAAACCACATGGCTCTCGCTAATACCCACATAACCGTATCCGATTCCGTTTAAATTATAAAATGTCGAAAATATTTTCACACAAAAGTTCATTAATTATTGTTATATGATATTGTTGAAAATTATCGCTCATCGATTTTATTAATGACACTTGTTAAAAAAAAATCGTTTGAACTTTTCAATTACTTTTTATTTATATTGTTTTAATTTCAGTTATAAAAGATAATTGGAATTGTATTACAAAGCAGATTTTGACACTTTGCTGTTGTGTGATATTAGGCTTTACAACCTTTAATCAGTTTTAATTGATCATTAATGTTTACTATGACCTACACATCCTAGAATAATTAAAAAATATCAAACAACTAGAAAATAATACAGTTATATAAAAGGTTATTTTTATGTTTTATTATGTTTTTTATTAATTTAGGCTTTTTCTTTAAGTACCTGAGTGGTGAAAATTCCGATGGAATGAAACAGCACTAGTGAGAAAAGTAAAACAGTCAAATCGCTCGGCATACTTCCACTGATGTTTTTAGGACGAATGTCGTCCGGTAGAAGATTCCATCGTAACAATAGCTCAAATTGTCATTACAAGCGTATCGCCAACAATAATGTCGGCAAATCAGTGTGAAAGGCATCAATTCCTGAATGGTGAATTTGCTTTTTTTTATCCGTTTTCCTCTTTGTTCAAACACTGACACCGGCGATTCACGGTTTAAATGATGAATGTGGGACTTGCCATTTCTCTCTTACTTTTGCGGAGTACAGTGTGACCCGGGAATATTGGATTTTCCGGGGTGGCGCACCGTCGGGTGCCTTATCACCTTTTTGTTAACAAACCATTACAAACACCTTCCGTTTCCAGAATTAATTTCCACTCCTTAAGCAAAGGCATTTCTTACTCTGCCTTCAAGATAAATGTTCAGCGTTAGAAACAGGAAAAACGGTAAATTGATAGTGCAACGCAACAATGTACTATTAAAAACCATCAGAACTAATGTAACGTTATTTTTTACCTATTGTTATAAAATTAAAATCAATATTTTATTGCATTCTTCAACAACTTACACCGTGTATTTAAGTATGGGTACGGATATTGTTCGAAACAAAGTAATATATTGTTAATACAATCGAAAAGAAACGATAAGAACTAATTGCATATGTGTTTTCAACTATATGTCAAAAATAAATGTATTCCATAAGGCTTATTTTAATTCTTCTCATCTAATATGATAGGCCACAAATAAATAAATAACTTGTTCAAATACAATATATCAAATATAATTCACAAGGCACAGCAAATATTGCCTTCTTTACAATTCTTGATAACAGGTACAATTTTCATTTATCCTACACTTATAAATAAGAAGCAATCAAATAATGATAGAATATTATGAATATTATCTCTGATACAACTTGGTACTGAATGTCTAAATTTAATATTATTTAGAATTCACTAGTTTTCGTGGTCCGCTTGACGTATTAATATCTTTCAATAAATTAAGGTTTATAGTTGAGATAAAAAGTCAGTGTCACGAGCGGGATTCGAACCCACGATCTTCGGCTAGATACGCCGCTGCTATACCAATTGAGCTATCGTGACCTCGACCCACTCAGCCAGTAACTTCCCATCTCAACCCCACCTTTTGAATTTCCCCACCTTTTTGCCATTTTTCAGTTTTATCTCAACTAAAAATCTTAATTAATTGAAAGATATTAATGGGTAAAGCGGATCACGAAAACTAGTGAATTTAATAAGTTAATTGAAATATACCTTCACTAAAGCTCTCCGTGGCCATTTCATTTGTTGCCGAGAATCCAAACCGACTACACGACATTTGAAAAATGGCAAAAAGGAGGAAAAATTCGAAAGGTGGGAAGTTAGTGTCCGAATGGATCGAAGACACGATTGCTAAAGTGGTAGAGCAGCGGCGTATCTAGCCAAAGATCGTGGGTTCGAATCCCGCTCGTGACACTGACTTTTTTATTCCAACTAAAACCTTGAGAGGTACTTAATTAACGTAAAAACCTTAATTAATTGAAATATATCAATTGGTCAAGCGGACCACGACAACTAGTGAATTTAATAAGTTAAAATGAAGTATACCTTCACTAAAGCTCTCCGTGGCCATTTCATTTGTCGCCGAGAATCAAATAGATTACACATTTGAAAAATGGCAAAAAAGTGGGAAAATTCAAAAGGTGGGGTTGAGATGGGAAGTTAGTGTCCGAACGGATGGAAGTCACTATAACACAAGTGGTAGAGCAGCGGCGTATTTAGCCGAAGGTCGTGGGTTCAAATCCCGCTCGTGACACTTACTTTTTATCTCAACCTAAACCTTCATTAATTATTTAGAATATTAAAGCTAAGGATGTAAGGATAATCTAAATTATTTCTTAAAAGGTCAAATAAACTAATAAATTATCCTAGAGAGAGCCGTTCAGGACACGTTTTTGAACAGAGTACACGGCTCTCGAGTCTCGACCTTTATAAAGCGTAGGACTCCCACGTGCAAATATGCAATACTACAAAAATATCAAGATATCCTCCTCAGAGGTAATTTACCACGAATTCTTCAGGCTGTAGAATCGTAAATTCCGGTCAAATTGTCGGGGAATCACGTTTAAGAGAATCCCAGGGCTCGGTGATGAGAGTAGCACTATTTTTGTTTGCGGTGAACGGAAATCTTTCATAACTTGAACTTTAGAAGTATCAACCACTTTTTCACTCTGAATCAAGTTATGGTCTGGAAGAAGAAAGCAAATTTAGTTGCTACTGCCAAGTTTTCGACCTATTTTAAGGTCATCATCAGAGCTTATATTATTATGAAACACATATTTGCACAATTGATTTAACAATCCATATACCTATATAAAACTTTCAAAACAATCTTAAATATGTCTACAGATTGGCATACTTAAGTTTTCCAAATTTTCTTTAAGTCCGACTCAGTCCCAACATTGCCAAGTACTGAACAATATTGCAACCTTATCCCGGAGGTCCTCCTCTCGTTATCATAGACCACTTTTAAAATTAATGAGACCTTCGTAAATTTAACATAAGCCCATAGTATCTCTTCGAATATTAGAAATATTATTTTCTAATATATAATCTAATTTATAATCCAATTTAGGATGTATTTGTAACATTCAAACAGATACTACGGGCTACAGTTCAATTTATGAAGGTCTTATTAATTTAGTAGTATTAGTGTAGTAGTATTATTAATTAATTAATTAATTTCCCTAGACGCACTGGCCTGCGCCTTGATATGTATTAAAATATCAAATAAAACGTTGTAAATTACAATTGTTCTGGTTTTCAAAGCTTAAAGATTAAAGAAACTATTTTTCTATAAATTAATACAATTCTGAGTATCGAGTTGAAAAACCCTTTATCCCTTATATTTTGTGGTAAGGTTTTAATAAGAGAAGAACAGTTATTTTAAATGAACAATATACACGGATAAAAAAAGATATGTAATAATGAAGGATATAATACAACAATATGCTTATAAACGTAATGGTCAAAAAAGAGTCTCCAAATTCAAAGGTGAGAGGATTAAACGTTCATATCCTCTATGGATAAGGTATGATTTATCAGTCAGATAACTACTGTAATCTCTTATAACCCCTTTGGTTAGATGAGCGCTCAGTCACCTCTAATCTTGTATAAAGTAAAGTAAATAATTCCAGTCGTACAGGAGGGCTTAACGTCCAATTACCCCGTTAGGTTTCGAGGACGAGGGATGAAACCACTTTAAAACACTTTTTACATATTATACACCAGTGAAATTCCATGGGCCAAGCCAGATTCGAACCGCTAGCCTAACAAAATCATTCGGACACCCTAATCACTCGTACACTGCGATTTTTTTGTTTTAACATTTATATATACCTTCAATCATATAGAACTATTCAACTTATGATCATTTATAGATAAACATATTTTTTAATATGGTTGAGATTGTAAAATGGATAAAACGGTTCTTTACTGAAATCGTTCGGTAAGCAGAACAATAGAATTCTAGTATTTATAAACTCACAAAGCCAATAATATGAACCGACCGATTGTAATGACCCGGTTTCACGTTTCATTTCAGATGTAATGAACCATTTACTTCCTTATCACGTCTCCATCTAAGCCTTCCGTTGTTCAATTTCCTTATGGAAACAATTGGATGATATTATCGGCAATTTGATCAAAAAATTCGTCGAAATGGTGTCATATGTCCGTAATGCAACAAATCTGAATAAACAAAAGCTTAAAAACACGTCTATCTAGCACGTTTTTCCTTCATTCAGAACTGGCTTGGCAATACTGGTTAATTAGTTTGCCGGTTGGTCGTTCCTTATTCTTTTGGTCTGCAGCAATTCTAGGTTGCTATCGGTCTGTGATCGATGCAGTGAATATCTTATTCCGACCTATACAAACTGCGTAAAATGTAGATGATTGTTATGATGGATAGTTGAAATGAGAGAAGGCTTGTGGTAGTGCATTGGTGAGGAAGAAAAGCTTAAAATGGAAGTTGTGGAATCGTATTCGGATCAGGTCCGTAGTCTGTGCCGTAGAAGGGAGCGTTGTGAATACTACGGAGGCCTTTTGATTGAAAGGATTGGATTCTTTTGATGTTGAAACGTATGGCTGTGCCCCACAGCTCGACTCCGAAATCCGTATCGGTCTGGGTTGTTATTTTGTACATTGCAGTTTGTCTTATACACTTTGTCTTATGTCTTACAGTGCGGATTTAGGGACAGTATCTTGAAGTCTGAGTTGTCAGTGTCTTGGATGAATTCTTTATAATTTAAGGTCTGGGTTCCAAGTATGCTTGCTTTTCAAGTACAACTGAAGGTAGCCAGATTTGTTTGGATGGTGGGGCGTTGTTTTTTGTTGTTGTCAGCTTAATACGCCAACTAGTGAAATAGTCTTTATCTAGTGACTTGGGTTGCTTCTACTGCTAGGATAGGGTCAGCCTGTGAGGAGAGCATTGTTCTGTCGTCAGGGAAGGTTATGATTTGAGCGTTAGGGTGTATCTGTCAGCGGTGTAAACAGAGTAGATTGGTCCTAGGACATTCGGAGTTGATGCGCTTGATGTCGAAGTATCGATGAGGTAGTAGGTGTGAGGAAGAATACGTTTTAGTTTGAAAAAGAGATCGGAGTGTCAAACTTTTCAAACGCCTGTTAGCCACTAAAAAGAACTGTTGAGAATATTGTTTTTTTTTAAGGGAAGAGTATATTGTGTCGACTACTGTTAAAAGCTGGTGAATAGAAAAATGGAGAGATCTAAAACCAAAATGTTTGGTGAGGATGGTGTTACAATTATCTTTTTAGACAGGTTTTTAAGAATTTTGGAGTGATGGGATCGTTACCTAGGGACATTTTTACTTGGAGGTGGAAAATTGGGAATTTAAATTCTGAAGACTGGAAGTGTGGGATTCAGATCAATATCCCAACATTCAAACTGTCCAATCCTTAACCTTAGGAAAAAATATAAGATGCTCCATTTTATGTATTGAACCTAACAACACATTCAGACTTAAAAATTACTTTCGTTCAAGACGAAATCCGTCCCCGTTACCGCAAATTTCACAACCCCCTCCCCGAACAACCGCAAATCAGCATATCAGAAACCTCGCATCCCGATGCGTTCCCTCGAACCATCCTCGCCCACTGAAGAGATAATGGCCGCGAGATCTCCTAGGAAGTGATGGTGATGATAGTTAACGTGATTATGACACAAGTATTACTTAAGCAGACAACAGTTTAGTACCATTGGAACGATAGCAATGCGTATTTTCTCCACTTTTGTTTTTCATTTTGTATATATTTCCTTGCTCAATGTTACATCTTTCCTACTTAAAGGTAGTTGAAAAGTACTACCAATTTTTAAAAAAACTTCTGAGGGGTGGATACGGTTTTACTCAGTTACATTGAGATCTAGATGAGGATTGAAAACAGTGTAGAGATGATCGAAGATAAGACACTTCTCTGCGTTTGATCTGGCTCAGGCGTCTTATTGTGGGTGGTTTCTTCTTATTCTGGATAAGATGATCCCTTTTCTAAGACAAAAATCCTCCAAGGGCCATCGATCGACCGTACGAGTACGTCATCAACAACATCCCGACGAGAGTTCCTCAGAGGACTTGTTACGGACCGCAGTAACCGCGCTCAGAGTGCAGACAAGGTGCAAAGTCCCGTCTAGAATCACGCAAATTAAAATGAAATTTTTATGTTTAAAATGCGTATATTTTTGGGTTAATCTCTTTGAATATTTATTTTACATAAGCGTTAATAAATTATGTTTATTTTATGATGTAGATCACTGTTTTCTAATGAAGTGCCTACGCCCCACAGTAGAGCAATTTGAGTTTTAAGGGGGGTAATTTTGAACATAACTCGATTAGATTTTTAGTCAACTATGTGCCGATTTTCATTTGTCATTTAGTTGAAAAATCATCAAATATCGTAGCTTCTGTTCGCCATGAAATAGCTGTATTTATGTGACGGACCTCGAGTTATTCCGATCATAAGAATTTCGTGCTATTTTATCAATATCCCGTAATAGTTATTGTCACTATCTCATGACATTTCAAGTAACGCTTATCGTCATCGCTGCAGTAATTTAAATTATTTTACGTTAAAATCTTTGTAAAGTCTCGCTTTTTCATAATTTAGTATATTTTATTATATATGTGTCTAATATATATAAATTATGGTATTGCGTTTTTAGTTTTTTTTTTTTAGTTTTTAGTTTTTAAAAAGAATACTATTTATTACACAGCAAGCAAATAGAAAACTGGAATAACCACTTCCAATTAGGGAATCTTCGGTCTATACTCAATGAAAGCCCGAGACGGATTGAATTAAAAATATTAATATTAGCGAAGAAGAACGAAGAACATGGTATTCTATGAACAAATTGCAACTACATATGGAACTATTCTGAAGGACATCGCCAACAGGAACTATCAATCAGAGAACTTTTTTGCTGAAATGCGGACAACACAAGGTCCTGAAGATGATCTCAATAAAGATCGAAACGTTGGCACGATAAAGAAAATGTTTTTTCTGAAACCTACATCACACCAGACCGCGTCTGACGATTTCTGAATAATTATCGATTAACGGTCACTAATCACCACACATTTTTACACACGTTGTTTTATAATATTGGTTTTATTAGGAATTATTAATTTAATCTGTTTTATTATATTATTTTTAATTGCCTATATAAAATTTTCATAGTAAAAATGTTTTTTACGTATACTTTATTACTTATATTTTCGCCTTCCTAAAAAGCAAATCTGTTGATAAAACAATCATGTAAATATGTAGTATTATATGAAATTTTTTGTTAGGTTTTTTTTCTTTACATTATAATTGATTTTTGTAAAACCTAACAACTTTAACATTTGTAAAAAACGTCTAAATAATTAATATTAGCAAAGGCTTGGGGATGTAATGAAGGAGGGGTTTCTTGGAAGTGAACATGTGCAGGTGTGATACGGGAGGAATGTGAAGGGTTGCAACATATAAGGGTCTAGCGAGTACGTAACACACATATATATATATATATATATATATATATATATATATGTGTGTGTGTGTGTGTGTGTGTGTGTGTGTGTGTGAGAGTGTGTGTGTGTGTGTATGTGTGTGTGTGTGTGTGTGTGGGATGATGCCGTGAGAGTGCGATTGGAGGTGGGGACGTGTTGTGACGGATGAGGAGTGGAAGGAAGGTTACAGAGAGTGGCTAAGAGAAGAAGATCTGAAAGACGAAAAAGACGTGTGAAGTTTAAAGTTGTTTGTAATTGCAGTACATTTGTTTACTTTTTTATATTATATACAGGGTGAATTGCTACTCGTGCTACAAACTTCTCCAGTAGATTCTTCACCCTAAAATGAACAAAAAAGTTCATATTGTCCATGGTCCGATTCTCAACCATTTCAGAGTAATTTCGCTTTTTATCGATTTTGAAAGATATCACGTCCTGGCGTCGGAAAATCGTGATATCTTTTAATCTAAACATTTCTCTGAAAATNATTGATTTCAAAGTGACAATGTTATGATTTAGATTTCATGATTAGGCCTAGAGTAAAAAAATAAAAGAGAATAGGGAATAGATAGTCGAGGAGAGGTGAACAAGATTCCGTGTAGATGAGAGACAAGAGAAGTGTGCGATCCTCAAAAGTGTTGTATTCCCTAAAATAGAGTGCTTCGGTCCACTGCGAATTGACTGGAAATAGTGAGTACATATCCACCCTTGTTCTAAATGGTCTGGCAAACGCTTTGTAGGCAATTATTGTTTATTTAAATTTATAAAAAGTTTTAATTGTTTGTTTAAAATTTAAAAGGAAATTTATTGGTTTTAATTATTATTTTCTTGTGTGTTTAATAAATTGTTTTTAAACTTTAATTAAATTTTATTATAAAAAGGCACCTGACCGTCTGTATTCAGGTTCGATCAAGACCTCTGGGGCTCTGTTTCTCACAAAAAAGGATTCAGAGTTGGGCCCGTCTTGTTGAATCGAGAACAGGTCGTGATATATATATACGAGCTATTTGCGTTTTTATGAAAAGGAAAAAACTAAAATTTCAATAAATATTAAATGACAGTATAAATGTTTTCTTACAGGCTTATATAATTTGCTACCAATACTGGCTTTTGTAAATCAACACCTCTCCTGTTTAATCCAAATTAAACCAAGATGTGGCGTTTCGAATTTCATATACAAACTTCACACTGTATAATTCGTATCTTTTGGTATTATAATTTTAATGTTAAATGAAATTTATGAGCCCGAGCCCAATAAATTAAAAGACGAACCAAATTAATCGTACGAGAATGAATAATCGAACTCACTGGAAGTACCCATTTTCCTACTGAGCAAAACATTGCACTATTTCACATGAAATAATATTAAATAATATTTTGCTATTGCGGACTAATATAACTGATTTATCAGGTGAAGGAAAATAAATAGAATAATATAGATTCCGAAAATCGTATTACTTTCTAAGATTATCATTTACATAAGGAAAACTGCATTTTATCTTAAATTTGGAAATTTCAACCAAATCTATGGGAGTTTTTCTCTTTTAGAGAAAATAAGGTATAATCAAATCGACGAATTTCACTGAAATTGACCATTTTTAACATAGTTGTGTATTAATTAATCTCCAGCAAATAATTTTCAACGATGCACCACTCAAAATGCGACAAGTCAACTATTTTCCGACGAAGTATCATTTGGATCTACCAGATGTCCTTTTTTAAAAGTACTTTCAACTTGAATCTCAATTGTCGAATTGCAACAAACTCTTCTTATACCAACGACAGCTATTTATTTTTTTTTTAAATATTGATTCTAACTGATGCGATTTTATCACGTTCGATTTTGCATTGGTGCGTTAAAGGAGAACATCTTATTTTAAAAATTGAAGAACATCATAAAATGAATTCCAGATGAAATGATTAGACGCGGAACATGGTTTTCGGGATTAAAAAAATTCACTTACTGTGTTTTATCAATTATTTTATACTGATTTTCCCCCAAAAAAATTAACTTTATTCAGTGGGCATTTTATTATTATAGATTATGTACGTTGAGGTTGAGAGGTGGGGCAGAAGGGATTTGAAAAAGTCTGAGTGGACATGGCACAAAAAAGGTTGGGAAACAGTGCACTAGATTGTTTAACAGCAGTTAATACAACACTCATCTCATTTATACATAATTGTTTTAGGTCTTCTTAAAAATAAACGGACGTAAAAGCCGTACCTATCAAAAAGCATTGTTGAATAAGTAAAAATGTAGAATTTAATTAGTATTTTAAATTACTTAGACGCGTCGAATTTCAAATGATTCTGTTATGTGTATATGAAAGAAAGAATTCATGCTATCTTTAAAAGAAGTTTTTCACAGAATCTATTTTAAAGTTGAAAGTTTAAGTTTGCTGATTATTCAAGGAAGAAAATGGTGAAAGTAAGATAAATGACACATGTGCACATTGAACCTCCATCTAGCGACGCGAGGCATTAAACGTTTTTCAAAAGTAGCCCAGCTTACAGTTATTTTTCGCCCATTATTCAATTTTTTCCAAAAGGGGAAAGAGAAACAACCAAAATGTCAAACGCCACCAGTTTGCGCGTGCGTACATTCTCCCTTTCAGCGTTCCGGAAAAAAGTTTCGGCCTGATAAATATCCCAGGGTGATCGTCTCGACTGATGGCCCCGCGATTGATATGCGGCCTCGGCCACCAACAGCTTCGACGCTTTTATTCCCACTTGTTAACTTTTTCACTTCCCTCCTCTCCTCCAGTTCGGTATAACTCCTGTAAAGAGTTTCCACAGTTTTGCACGTGTCAATAGTCATTCTTCCCTCGTGCTCTGAATATATCTTTCCCGATTTATTAAACTTACAAGGAAGAAATTCTCTCGGTTCTCCCCTATGCGTTACTTTCTTTTCAAACTAAAATTATATGCATTGGTATACATGTAGCCCACTTTCCTCGACAAGTGATTCGAAAATAGTATTTTTTTTATTAAAACACATACTAAAAGGACAACGAATGACACAGTTAAATACAAAACAAGGCCTAGTATTACTGATACGCCAAAACCGGTCGCTTTTTGATATCCCATCTGGTTGACCCATGGGCATTTCTTCGGTTCCTTACGGAAAAGAAGAACCTTTTTCCGTTAGGTGGAACGTCGACAACTACTTCAAAACACATGCTTGTAACAATAAATGATCATAAGGACATCAGTTAATCCCAAAATATGACATAACATTACCGATAAAAATGATAAATTCAATATTTAAATTGAAACTGTGTTTTGTTTCTTCTAGATGATCCTAAAATTCCAACATTTTTTCGATTTAGGCATATTGTAATTAAAAACAATAGTGTTACATAGTTTCAACAATGGAACTAGATTGGTTTGAGAAATTTGAATTTTTTTAAAACTTTTTATTTGTTTTTTACAACAGCATTCTTCGACGCAACAAGTAAAACAGATAGTACTTACATGTAAAATTATTAACGGTAGCGTGAAAGCTTGAACAATTACCATCCAGTGATGGTAACCGTTAGTTAATCAATACGATGAGCGAGATGTACTCCATCGTAGGAGACCGATTTCAATTGTTAAGGATGTCGCGGGGCCACCGACGCTTCAGTCTTCTGTTGGGATTATTAGGTAATGTGGTTGATGATAGGTTTTCGACGAAAGGGTTCGGATGGTGAAGTAGTTTGGAATGGAACGTTTGCTAGCGGGATTGGGCTAGCTCTGTAACAAAAGGGACATTTAGGTCGGTATGGATGGTGTGATTGGATACTTAGAAAGGGGCGATGACTATTGTTCTGAGGATTTTTTATTGAAAGGATTGGATTCGATTGAGGTTGGAACGCTTAGCAGTACCGTAAAGTTCAAGTCCGTATGTCCAAATGGGGGCCAGGATGGCAATGTAAAGTTTTCTTTTGTTTGTTAGTGAGAGTTTTGATCGTCTGTCGAGTAGTCGTTTAAGCATGAAAAATCGTATATTAGTGTATGGGGGTTCCACGTCAGTCGTTTGTCGAGGTAGAGTCCGAGGTATCGTACATGGTTCGCAATTGGGATGGGACCGTTGTTGAGGGAGTGTTTTCTTGTTTAGAGTAAATATTATGTTCGTTGATTTGGTTTCGTTGATCTTGATTCTCCACCGACGGAGCCAGCATTCTAGAGTGTTTAGGTGATTTTGAAGATTACGGGAAGCAGTGACAGGATCTTTATCAGGAGAAAGGATGGCGGTATCATCGGCAAAGGTGAAGGTGATAGTGTTAGGTTGCGTAGGTAGGTCGGAGGTATAAATTGAATAAAGGAAAGGAGCGAACACGCTGCCCTGTGGGACACCTGCTAGAATAGTATGGATAGGAGACAATGAATTTTTGTGGGATACTTGGAAGTAACGATCGTTAAGATAGGATTTTAGGATAAGGTAATAGGTCGCTGGTAGGATGTTCTTGAGCTTCTACAGCAGCCCAGAGTGCCATACTCGGTCAAAGGCTTGGTGTATATCCAAGAACACACCCGGGCAATGCTGTTTTAGCTCAAGGGATGTGGAAATAACGTCGATTATGCGATGTGCTTGTTGTACAGTTGAGTGGCAACTCCGAAAGCCGAATTGGTGATGGGGAATTGTGTTTGTAGGAATATCCTTGGTCAAGCGGTTCAATAGGAGCTTTTCCAGTACCTCGATCCACTCAGAAAACCAACTTCCCATCTCAACCCCACCTTTTGAGGTTTCCCTCCTTTTTGCCATTTTTCCGCTCTCCGTGGCCATTTCATTTGTAGCCGAGAATCCAATCCGATTGCACGACATTTGAAAAATGGCAGCAGCGGCGTATCTAGCCAAAGATCGTGAGTTCGAATCCCGCTCGTGCCATTACTTTTTTATCTCAACTAAAAACCTTAATTAATTGTAATATATTAATTGGTCAAGCGCACCACGAAATTAGTGAATTTTGATTAATAGTAAAAATTTAGATTATGTAACTGATAATAGTATTAAAACAAGACATATTGTAAATACTTTAAAATTAATTAATCATACTAAAAATGTAATTGCAGAAAAGCTAGAAATAGTTTTTGTAGAATATAAGAATAATGCTAGAATAAAAACAGGTTTATTTAATTGTGTAGGATCTATTTTAAAGATGTTAACTATTTTCTTAAGCCCAAAATGCATATTCATAATATAGATATCATAAGTCTAAATAATGATTGTAAACAAACTAAATTGAAATATCTATGCTCATACGAACAAATCAGCCATAAGGACAACGTGTGCGACAAGGCTTCTATCTGGTGATCCATCGAACTGTACATACACAGAACTCGTCGTAACCGACAATCACCTGACTTGGATACCTAGCTCAACTCAGTATTTGGCTGTATTTCCTAATGAAGAACCTATTAGTATAATCCGCCAAGATAGGACTACAGTAAAATGACTAAAAGGGGTATTTTTACTGAACATCAACGGCAGTAAAGTGGTCTACAGGAACAGAGAATTGTACCACTCTTCTAAAACTTCCGGGCATCCAAAAATTATTAGTAACTTTAAGCTCAAATTGAGCAAGGTTCAAGAGCCAAAATTCTCAATTATCATTAAAAAAATTGGGATTAGAGGAGCTGAAACTCAACCACATTTCGCCAATCATCAGGACTTCCTACATTTCAACGTCTACGAGCATATGGACCATGCCAGTCTACTGTGTATTGGTCACAGCCTCAGCTTATGGAGTCTTTACATGATATCGCAAGCGGAGACAACCCTTGGCCATTGCAACCCCTATCAATCAGCCACCCCCGGGGGGTTTATTTGGGCATAGAGGAGTTACACCTGCACAAATACGTTAATTCACCGACAGATGATGTTGCCACTGAACAGATTCGGAGAATGTGTGTAAGCAAAAAACCCTTCCCTGTTTACTATTCACAATACACTTGTAAAGACAAATTCAGATTAATCATATCCGTGAACAGGAAAGGTTCTTCTCAAATTGTAAGTTGTGTTTAACTAATAAATTGTGTGGTGATTAGTGACCGTTAATCGATAATTATTCAGAAATCGTGAGATACAGTCTGGTGTGATGTAGGTTTCAGAAAAAAATTTTCTTTATCGTGCCAACGTTTCGATCTTTATTGAGATCATCTTCAGGGCTTGGGATTTACAAACAGTTTACATTTAACAAATACATGTAGGATGTGGAAAAGTGAATTTATACAATGCAAAATATATTTTTTATATTCAATCAAAGTATTTCTGTTATATATGTTTATACCATTTATATATGTTATATATGTTTGTAAATCCCAGGCCCTGAAGATGATCTCAATAAAGATCGAAACGTTGGCACGATAAAGAAAATATTTTTCTGAAACCTACATCACACCAGACCGCATCTCACGATTTCTGAATAATTAACTAATAAAGTTTTTTAAAAAGACTCTCGATTAGCCAACACACTTATGTATATATATACATACATATTAATTTATAATTAATTTCTTACAGTATTTATTAATATAATATTTAATTGTGTTATAATTCCCGCTTTTCGCCCGTGATAATTGAGCGGCATGAAAAACCAGTTTCTCATTTGAACGTCATGATGGCCGGGGGACGGGGGTGTTCACTTTTGCAATTCATGTCGAGAGACGTGGTTGTAGAAATCCTTCAATCTGATGATGAGATAAGGGCTCGAAATCAACAGTGAGAACAACTTACTGTGAGTAGGAACTATCCTTTTAAAAATATTGAACATTACTTATACGCCTAAGGATTGACCTAATGATATATAATAAAGGTTCTTATCAATAAAAAACTATTTAAAACAATATATTCAATACGTGTTTCGTTTTCATGCATCTCATAAAAGCCACACATCGTTCTAATTATTGTGTTTTTTGCTTTTTTTATGACCAACCAGACTTAAATTGATGTTTAATTTTCAAAGTCTAACCTTTTCTGGTTTATGATTTCTTACTAAAATTTTACAAGTTTTGTAATACAAAAATATATGGTGTTATTTTACATTGTATTGTGTATAATTAAATAATAAAAAATAACTTTTATATTTTCTACTGTAATGAAAATATATATTAAAAGTAAATCCAATTCGATCATAATTAAGGGTTATATTCATAACAGTAAGAAAAGAGGTATAAAGAGGATGATTTTATTTCTATATTACATCAAATTAAAAAAACTATATCTGACTATGTTAAGATGAAAATGTGCAGATTTTCAATTTTCTGACCAATGGAAAAGAAATATTGGTGAAAATTTCCTAAAAATTCCCACGAGTAAAAATTTCCTGCGTTTTTTCTGCCAGTGATCGAGTTTTTTTATATCCGCCTTTTATATCTTTTATGTTATTCATGTTGATTTATTCAGACAAGAAAAACGACAACCAATTTTTCACTCTTATTTCAGACTTCAATTATTATATCACATTTTTATAGTTGAACTCGTAAATTTTATTTTGAGAGAGAAAATGAATCACCAACTTTCTTACATTTATATATAATAAATTTTCAAAAGTTAGTACTGTCAGTATTGATACAGTATGACAGCTTTCAGGCCAGTTCTCGTATTCTTGAAGTCATCGGTGTTCCGGCCCTCTTGCGCAATAGGCCATGAGCTATTACATGAATTATGTAGGCCGAGGTATCAGACTTGTATATATAAATAATTCAATGTTTACAAATTATTCAAGACATAAATATGTAATGTGGCTACAGGAAAAACAGTAGGTTTTCCCTTAATGTGATACGGATGCTTCGGGATCTCCACCATTGCTCTCCCTTCTATTTGTATTGTTGCTCTATTACATAAGGTGCACCACTTAGCCTGATTACGGTCAGTTTTCTTAATTACCTCCTTTCTTGATGAAAAAATAATATTGCCAAATTGTATTTTCATCAATCAAATAATTTTTTTGGTTAAATTCTATAAATTCTTGGTTTAACGATTCATGCATTTCGTCAGATTTCTTCTCAAAAAAAAGTACATAGCGTTTTTGTACTGTTTATTCATTAGATACAAAGAATATTTTAAAAAATGAATCAACCGTAAGCTTACCGCCATGGAATAATTTGGACAAAATTCCATAAAACTAATCGTGTAATATATAAGTTTTTAGACATTACATTCTGAAAGACTTTGAAATTAGCGATGTATTCCTGTTCAGTAAAAGAAAAAACGTCGACTTTAATGGATTGATACTGAATGTAACTTCTGCAGACTGAGATATTCCACTACTTGGATAACATGGATGCTATAGCCGTCTCCCGAGGGTTTAATTTATTATTGTATTAATTAGATTATCATTGCTTAATGATATTGGCTAGATATTGCATCCACTAATAGTACTATAACTGCTAGACACCACGTTTGGATAGCTAAAATCTTCTAATAACTTTGTTTTTGTATGATAATCTAGGAACACGAACAAAAGCAACGGACGTGGAGTTTTTAAGAAACTTCTTTCTTGTTACTTTACAATTAATTAAGGTTTTTAGTTGAGATGAAAAACCTTAATTAATTGTAAAGTATTAATTGGTCAAGCTGACCACGAAAACTTGGTACATAGAGTGGATCGAGGTCACGATAGCTCAGGTGGTAGAGCAGCAGCGTATCTAGCCGAAGGACGTGGGTTCGAATCCCTCTCGTGCCATTAACATTTTTTCATCTCAACTAAAAACCTTAATTAATTGTAAAGTATTAATTGGTCAAGCGGACCACGAAAATAGTGAATTTTTTGTTACCACTAGGACAAAAAATATTACAAGGGTCCGAGCGTTTTTGCTGATGGGTTCTATGAGCCGAGAAAAAATTATTTTGGTTAATTTCTTAATTTTTTTTAATACGGTACAAGCGTTTATTGAGCATGGCTTTTAAGGTGACTCAAAGACAAAAAGCGGACACTTGTACTTATTTGTTTATTTTCTGTAATAAATAGGTATAATGATTAATAATTGACTTAAATCGTAAACACAGCATTAATAACTTCTTTATTTTTATAGAGCGTTACTAACCCTTTTACACTCGTTGGATTAAAAATAAAGAAAATCCGTTCAATTTCATCATTTCCAGAGGTAACTTGTCGATTAAGTGAATTGGTTTTTTAAATTGTTATTTTTGATGAAACAATAAATTTGAGTAAAAAATTAATTTTTAGTTTTTCTCAAAAGCATAGTTTTAAGTCGAGAAGATCTCGTCCGGATCGATGACATGGCAAACGACGGTCGTAGCGTCCGTTACATAGCCCAATCCACGATGGTCTATCGCGGTTTAGGGCTACCGGAATTCTCGATCGAAGAGAAGGTAGTGGTCGATCGTGATGTTCGACGATTACAGAGATCGTTTTGTTGCTCTTAACGCACTTCGGAACGGTCTGTCATTTAACGGCTTCCTTGATAGCGGTCAACTCCAAACGGTAAGGGTGAGCTTTATTTAAAACAGACATCAGAAGGCTTCGTAAGAATGGAGTATTGTCTACACGTCCCGCATAAGGCTCTCTTCAACTGGATAGGAATTGAGTAGAAAGGCAACTATTCTCAAATGAACAACTCGCTCGGGCACTTGAACAAGAGGAGCTTTTCTCTTCACAGATGAATATCGGTTTGTTTTGTGACAATCAGGTGACCGGAACCGTGTGCGGAGCAAACGTGGAGAACGCTTAGCTCTATGCGCCAGCCTTTTCAAAGACTTTCAAATATGGCATGACTGGAACAATGTCTATGCCCGTACCGAACTGAATATCCTAGACAGATCTTCGACTTGAAATTCTTCTGGAAGCTGTGGTCCCATTCGCGCCATTTATTGGGGGCAAATTGGTGTTAATGCGTGATAATGCAAGACCGCATATAGCTTGAGTTGTCACCCATTACTAGGAGAATGTAGAGATTACAAAAATGATTTACCTATGACCTATGAGACATGATAAAGAAGCCTCTCTTCGAACAATCCATAATGTTCTCGACAATCCTTAAAGGCTTCGCACCGCTCATATTTTGTTAAAACTTTTTATTTGTTTTTTACAACTGCATTCTTCGACGATACAAGTAAAATTGATAATATTTACATATAAACATATTAACGGTAGCATGAAAGCTTGAACAGCTACCATCCAGTGATGGTTGCCGTTCGTAAATCAATACAATGAGCGAGATGTACTCCATCCTAGGAGACCGATGTCAACTGTTAAGGTTGTCGCGGGGCCATCGACGCTTCAGTCTTCTGTTTGGTTTATTAGGTAATGAGCTCGATGACAGGTTTTTGACGAAAAGGTTCTGATCATGGCGTAATTTGGAATGGAATGTTTTGTAGCGGCATTGGGCTAGCTCGGTAACAAGAGGGACATTTAGGTCGGTATGGATGGTGTGCTTGAATACATAGAAAGGGGCGTTGACTATTGTTCTGAGGATTTTAGATTGAAGGGATTGGATTCGATTGAGGTTGGAACGCTTGGCATTCCCGTAAAATTCAAGTCCGTATGTCCAAATGGGGAGGGCAATGTAAAGTTTTCTTTTGTTTGTTAGTGAAAGTTTTGATCGTACCAATGTACCATCAAGGCCCCACGTTGGGCGACAAAATCTTACACCAAAAATTTTGCCGGCTTTGCTCCATATACACGGGCGGGATTAGACAGTTTGATATTAAATTGGAAATGGGCGCCACGCTGTTTAATATGTGAAATGGATACAGCAAACCGTAAAACGTAATTTTAAAAAAGTAATATAAAAACAATTAATTAAGGTTTTTAGTTGAGATAAAATAGTCAATGCCACGAGCGGGATTCGAACCCACGATCTTCGGCTAGATACGCCGCTGCTCTACCACTTGAGCTATCGTGACCTCGATCCACTCGGACACTAACTTCCCATCTCAACCCCACCTTTTGAATTTTCCCTCCTTTTTTGCCATTTTTCAAATGTCGTGTAATCGGATTGGATTCTCGACGACAAATGAAATGGCCACGGAGAGCTTTAGTGAAGTACACTTCATTTTAAATCATTAAATTCACTAATTTCGTGGTCCGCTTGACCAATTAATATATTACAATTAATTAAGGTTTTTAGTTGAGAAAAAAAAAGTCAATGGCACGAGCGGGATTCGAACCCACGATCTTCGGCTAGATATGCCGCTGCTCTACCCCTTGATCTATCGTGACCACGATCCACTCGGACACTAACTTCCCACGTAAACCTCACCTTTTGAATTTTCCCTCCTTTTTTGCCATTTTTCAAATGCCGTGTAATCGGATTGGATGGAAATGAAATGGCCACGGAGGTGCCATTGACTTTTTTATCTCAACTAAAAACCTTAATTAATTGTAATATATTAATAGGTCAAGCGGACCACGAAATTAGTGAATTTAATGATTTAAAATGAAGTATGTTTCACTAAAGCTCTCCGTCACACTATAACAAAATAAGAACGAACTTACCGAATAAATGGACCTTACATTAAAATCTAAATGAACTTTTTTTTGCAAACTAAACTTTCCAGAGAACTAGTAGCTTCTTGATTCCGATGATGTTGAAAATTTGGAGCACCCGCTTCCAGGAAAATGTGGAGCTCCTTCTCCAAAGTTGGGTGGGTCCACTGTCACCTTAGTCGATGAAGGAATTGATTATTTTTTGAAGATCCTGTTACCCTAATGCTAAGCCTATCTTCGGCCATATTTGAGATTGACACACCGCCAACTTTTGTTTAAGAGGCATTATAATTTATAAGGTATAGCCGGTTAAATAATAACACATACAAAACGAAGAAACACTAACCCCCGCATTCAAATTTTCTAGCGTGCCGGATATGACCTTTGCCGTACGCCGACCAAAAAAAAAAAAAATATATATATATATATATATCTATTTTGTTACAAACGTATGAACGCGTTATTAAGAGCAAATTCACATTGTTGGGATTTCGGAAAAATGGAGACTTTTAGAAGGCGAAAAATTTGAGAAAAAAATGGTCTTGTGAGGTACAAATAAATCTTTTTGTTCTAACGATTTTGATTCGTAGCAGGCACATTTTAAGCTTTAAAGTTTATTTTAAAAAATCTCATTTTGGGCTGAGCATGTTTTTTCTCTGATGTTTCTTTTAAAATTCATTTGCCCTCTTGATTTCATCCAACGACCACGGTATTATAAGCGTATGTTATGTCATTATAAGTGAAAATTGAGAATGAAATTAATAAAGCCTGTTCAAAGTTTTAGTTTATATCCCTAATTCTAATTTCACAAAGGCCACGCCATCAGTGTAGTTTAAAAGCTTCTAAGCCACCATAAAACTTCCTCGCATCGGTAGAGTCGTTTCAAAATTAGCGTTTTTGAGATTTTTAAAATCTGAGACTTTCTTATTTGCAAAATTCTTTCTTATCCGGAAAGCAAAATATTTGATAAAACATTTTTTTTTTTCAAATATGTCAGGGTTTTTTGGGGATTCACAGAAAAATATAACGAGCTTGTTAAAGGAACGTCAGTGGCCGCAGCGGTAAGGCGTTGACACGGCGCTCATCACTGTAAGGGGCTTACAAATGGATTTTTTCGTTCATATTTCCTGGTAGTTGAAATACCCTCTTAAAAAATTGAAGTCAGGCCTCTTAGTGGTTTCAATATTTTTTGTAAATGTAAATGTCGTAATTTTTCATCTGTAATGTTGACATATCGTTACCCCCCCAATAAAAAACGATTTATTAAATAATCTAGGTAAATTTTTTAATCAAAAATCAATCATAAGATTATCTTCATACACGTATTTTGCGTATTGTTAGAGTTTGTATCTTTTGTGGATGTCTATTTCCATAAAGAAACAATTCAACAGATTTCCTTTCTCGTTCATCCCTTTGTTTTTGAATTTCCAGTAAGCTTCAAACAGTGGGAAAACTGTATCCATTCCGACTTTCACTCCATGCACAGCGTACGTTCCCTGAAATCGGAATAAAATTAAACATTAATGAGTTAACACAAATTAAATTACTTTGTTGATCGTGTTACCGCGTGAACTGGGCACGTTTTTGGCAACTCCGTTCTATTCCAGTACTGGTACCAGGGTGACGCCTTCTTTTCTATTTTGTCGCAGACCGAACTGAGTTTCAACGATGTGTAATACTCGCACGTATGAGTCTCCGATTTCGAAGCACACTTGTACATCTCGAGTAATAACTAAAAAATGTAAATAGTAGAATACAAAAATGTACATACAAGTAAATAAAAACTCAATTAATCGACAAAAAATTAAAGGTGATTTCAAAGAATTGGTTCAGATAAAGAAAATGTTGTGTGTCTGTAAACAGGTTAAGGCATTTTTTTATGTAGACGTCAGTAATCTAAATTAGGCTTGATCATAGGACCACAAAAATCCATCGATTAGCTCTGGGGTTATTGAAGTGCTTTTTTAGCACAGTAGTATTTCAATTTATCGTGTAACTGGTTAACAAATAGGAGAAAATTTAAAATCCAATTGAATAAAATATTAAACAAATCTTTTGTTGTTTGATTTAAATATAACTTTAAACAACAACAATCTGCTACATTAAAAATTAAAATTATTGAGTTCTGAAGGAAACTTTTAATATCTTCAGAACGAATTGATCAATTTGATCATTTCTGATATTTGGTAGCATAGAAAGGACTTTCTAAATGAGTGAAAAAAATTCTTCATCGAAGTAGAATTTTCCTCAAGATAATTTATTAGGATGAATTTTTTTTTTACCTTAACGAGCCAAATATCACCACCAGATTTTATGTGAAAAATTATCTTTGAAAACATGCATAGTTTTACAATAAAATAGGTAGAGTAAAAATGAAAGGTTATATCTTTTATAAAAATCAAACTATGAAATACGAATTCGTATTTATTTGGAAATTGTTTCAAATAATGATGAAGTGGTTATATTTTTCGAAAGCTATTTTTTTTTTGTCAAATTCACCTTCTCTTTGACATATAACTATGATATTAAGGCGGATATCAATTATATCAGGATAATAAAACGATATTATCTGTCAAATTTAATTTGGCCACATTATAATTTTCGTTTCATCATTTTTTAACATATAATTAAAATTTTCTCGCTGATCATTAATTACATTATGTATGTAGGTATGTATAAACTCAAACTCTTAAAAAGTAATGCAAAAATTAAATATAACATTGTTCATACCTTCATGTCTTTGATGGTCTTGGATACTGTAATTTCACCATATAACCTAGATTCTTTGGCATTAATCCTCTTGACAACCATATCCTTCCAGACAACCGGGATATTTGGTTTATCCGGGCATTGGTAAAAGTTCACGAGTCGAGTCTCCATAATCTACTGAAACATTGGCAATAAATCAATCCAAAACATAAGCAAACATTTCATAAACAAGAAAACCTTCTTGGAAGCGTTTGTGGCAGAAATCAGCCACAGAACTGGAAGCAGCCTTACGATCATGGTATGAAAGATGATGCTGAAGAATTGATCATTTGATCCATTGGACAGGAACGGTTAAATAAACATATCTCGCCGATCATAACAACTCCAGTTGAGTTACGGCTCGGAAAGATAGCAATCCTAACGAGAATCGATTAGCCTTGATTCAAAGCACTATCATCTCCGTTTGCACCCTTAACTTAATTAGAGTAATTTTAAATTATAGGTAACTCAAAAGTTAAATATTTCTCTTTTTCAGTACATTCTTTAATAATTTCTTAAGCAGAGCAAAAATCATCATTACCGTCTGCATTTTATACATTTTTGTAAAAATTATTTTTTTTAATATGCAGCCATTTAATAGTCTTAAGAGTCTCTTGTGACAAACGAGGGGAAAAACAAAAAATTAATAACGGCGAAACAGGTTTGAAACCATCGTTTCGCTACTTCTTCGCTTGGCAGGGTCAATGGTTATGTTTATTTATGCATATCCAATATGTTGCCGGCTCAATGTAAATAACCTCTTATTAGTTTACATTAATTGAACATAATACATCCTCGCTATCTATCAAAATACAGAGCGTATTATTACGTCCAACGATCCAGGTTAATTAATTACCATGTTTGAATACTACGATACAAAAAATCACAAATCCGAATAATAAATATATCTAGTATATTGAGTAAGTTTGTCAACATTATTTTTATTCCATTTTATTGATTACTTGGTTCTCCTTTTAATTTATTTTCAGTTTGTTTTGAAACAAATTGTCTAATTTCTATATCTACGCTTTCATCTATCTATTCATATTTTGCTATTTCTATTTTCTGCGTATTTTCTGTGTCTTTTCTTACATTTTCGAGGTGTTTTTCATCAATTTTATGTGAATTCAATTCTTAGTATGTTATATTTTATTAAATTCACTGATTTCGTGGTCCGCTTGACCAATTAATATATATTACAATTAATTAAGGTTTTTAGTTGAGATAAAAAAGTCAATGGCAGGAGCGGGATTCGAACCAACGACCTTCGGCTAGATATGCCGCTGCTCTACCACTTGAGCTATCGTGACCTCGATCCACTCGGACCATTGGATTTTTTATCTCAACTAAAAACCTTAATTAATTGTAATATATTAATTGGTCAAGCGGACCACGAAATTAGTGAATTTAATGAATTAAACTGAAGTATATTTCACTAAAGCTCTCCGTGGCCATTTCCTTTGTCGCTGAGAATCCAATCCGATTACACGACATTTGAAAAATGACAAAAAGGAGGGAAAATTCAAAAGGTGGGGTTGAGATGGGAAGTTAGTGTCCGAGTGGATCGAAGTCACGATAACTCAAATGGTAGAGCAGCGGCGTATCGTGCCGAAGATCGAGGGTTCGAATCCCGCTCGTGCCATTGACTTTTTTGATGAACTAAAAACCTTAATTAATTGTAATATTCTATCGTCATTTTTTGTTTATAATTTTTTTATAAAGCATTAATATTTTATTATAACTAGCAAACTATTTACGTATATAAACTCGGTTAATTTTTTATGGCATCTAATACACTATTTTCTTTAATTATAACAATACAGATCACAGAGCACAGATAATACAGATAGGGATATTAAAACGTATTAACATAATTGTTCTTCCGTCTTTTATTGGTCTGAAACTCCACCTTTTGAAATTCGCTTAACTATTAAATCATGTGAACGCCAGGTTGTTTTTTTTTTTTTTAATAGAACCTACGAGGGGTGAAAAGAACCCGAGTGAATACTGAATAGATTGAGAGGTAAGCAATCCCGGGTGGATAATGAACGGTTGATCCAGACCCTCGGGGATTAGGTGGAGATTAGGCATCTTCGGCCCCGTTCTGAGGGCGTCGGAACCTTTTACTTGTATTCACAAGTGCCGTATGTCCGCATCGAACCAGATAATTTCCGGGTTAAATCAGATTCAATTTACTACATTAGGAGGGGACCTTTATCGCTTTTCTTATCAGGGGAATTGCGTTTGCCAAGCAATCGACTTCCCTTGAGACCACATCCAAGACTTTTTTAGTATCGCTAAAATCAACGAAATATAAAATTATTCTTTTAATTTTCAGTCAGTTTCAAAGAAGGAAATACAAAACATAAAATCTAAACTATAATAATAATAATGTAAATATACATATAATTATGTTTATTTGAATTTTTTTAATTCACATCCCGTATCATTCTTCAATAATCAATCATCCCTCTGGTTATGTAATTAAATGCTTAACATTTTTATTTTACCACAACGTTCCCTCTTTTCCCTCAAGCTGCATCCCAACGAGGATAATCCACTCAAAACTTTGAAAGAAGCTGCCAACTCTCAATTCTCCTCAAACCGTAGATCCTCGACCTCAGCCGGATTTAAGTTAACTCACCACTCGAAACATTGCTTCATTAAAATCTTATTATTTCCTCTTTTCAAATAAAGAGAAAGAATGCTACTCCTTATTTTGTTTGATTGTGTCTTAAGAATAAAGCATCTCTTTACATACCAAGAAGATGTGACCTATTACCTATTTATTTATAAAACAAATAAATCAACCTGGCCCGGCCGGAGTAAGCGGAACGACAATTGTAAATATTTGAACATTTTAGATAACATTTCGAGGGTGAGAGACAGAGGTCCGAAATTTCAAATTTTAACGCTACACCCTTTGATATTTTTTGACATGTTAACATCAAACACATGAACTCTCATTATTTCATTCAATGTGTACATTAGGACTGTATTTTTGTTAATTTATTTATTTTAATTTTGGTAAACCATACGACATAAAATTCGAAAAAATCGACATTTTATTGGCTAAGCAGTTGACTACAGGCTTATTGATTACACAGCGATTGTATACGTTTTTGATTCTGGATTCGTCAGTAGTTTAAAGCCACTGTGCTAATTTTTTAGACATTATTCTAGTGCTTTACCGTCACAAAGTTTATGTTCTAAAGTCGTTACTTCTTGGCATTGTAGATTTCTTCATATTGCTAAAGAGCCTTTTTCACAGTATACATCAACTAGAGTCACTGCGCCTTTCCACGTGTAGCTCATATCTAGGTTTATGCGTACAGCCTTGATTATTGGCTCCTCAATTTTATTTCCAAGATTTATCTTTTCTTTCTTATTCCGGTATACACAGTAAAATAATCGTGTGCCTGCGCAAGCTATCTTCCGCACCCCCAACATTTTGTCGGCATTCCACTTTTCTTGCATCAGCCCTTGGTTTTCCACCGTTTTTTACAACTGGTCTATTGTAGAAGAATTGTTTAGTAAACTATCCAGGGCATCAGCTAGTTTTACTATTATTATTACGTTCACTAATTTCGTGGTCCGCTTGACCAATTAATATATTACAATTAATTAAGGTTTTTTGGTTGAGATAAAAAAGTCAATGGCACGAGCGGGATTCGAACCCATGATCTTCGGCTAGATACGCCGCTGCTCTACCACTTGAGCTAAGGTGACCTCGATCCACTCAGACACTAACTTCCCATCTCAACCCCAGCTTTTGAATTTTCCCTCCTTTTTGCCATTTTTCAAATGTGGTGTAATCGGATTGGATTCTCGACGACAAATAAATCCCGCTCGTGCCATTGACTTTTTATCTCAACCAAAAAACCTTAATTAATTGTAAATTATTATTACGATTCAAAAAAAATTATATGCAACGTTTACAGTGCTCAATATGTAAAGTGATGCGATCGAGAGTGATAGTAATATTTGTAAAACATATGTACAGTAATATCTGTAAAAATTAGTTTTTTTAAGTTCATTCGAGCACGACTTCGCCCGCAGGGCGATTGAGCCTTTTTTTTATTCCATCAAGTTCATTATTTTCCTCAGTAAGCCATATTTGTCCCCAATGCGAATAAATTCTGGTTGTTTTCCCGATATTTCTGCTAATACATTGCTATCTGGGGCAGGTTATTTATTAAAAAATTTTAAAAGTATTTTAAAGACAAATCCATAAACACGCAAAGAATATATGGGAATTATTAATTATCAGGTTTTCACTGCCATTCAATTGGTCAATCTAAATAAATTGCCAACAAACTAAAATCACAAAGCTTTTCTAGAATTGTGTATATTTTATAGCATTACTTTGAAATTGCAAACATGTCAAGTTCAGAATTATGTACTAATATCTAATCTGGATGGTAATAATATCCATTAATTCAAGACTGTTTACCCTGGCGAAGCTCCTTGGACTAACTCCGACGATTTTCCAAGCAGAGGCCCATGCAGTACAACAATTTGCTGAGTTAACACAGAAAAATAGGGAAGGAGCATAGATATACCTACTCTTAGACAGCCAGGTAACCATAAAGGCACTAAATGCACATGCTTTCAACACAAAACTTGACTGGAAGTGCCTAATGGCTCTAGGAAAACACAAGATTACTTTAAACTGGATTCCGGGGCATGAAAGTATAGAAGACAATGAACAGGCCGATTAACTGGGCATAAAAAAGGGCAACCCTCTCACCCATGGGGCCAGAACCAGAACTAAGTACTCCAGAGTATGTGCTTAAGTTGAAACTGGAAAAATAGTTTAAGAAAGAAAAACTCAAACACTGGGCAAATCTTCAAGTATGAGGTAAGCTAAGAGATATTTTAAATCTAAAAACGGAAAGCAAAATTACTCTTATCTTTCAGCAGGCAGGATTTGAGAAAAATTAAAGGCTTTATACCGGCCAGTGCCCTCTTAATTATCACCTTAATATGGGCAAAGCTGAGACGGAAACATGCTGGCTCTGCCAAGAGGAACCTAACAAATCGGCACATATCTTTTGTGAATGGAAAGCGTTCGCCTGAACAGCCACTTTGGTCAATTTCTCACATCCAAGAACATCCACCAGCAGACATCAAGTAAAATTCTCATTTTTGTAAGGAATAGCGCACATTCCAAAGTATGGCTATAAGCTATAAGGGTTCGACAATAAATTTGTTTAGGTCGCAGTGGAAGAAGGAATTGTATCTGCATCAATTCCCCCGATAAACCCTAAAAATAAAGAAAAAAAAGTGAAAATTGCTATTTGTTCAATTTAACCAACAACAAACCTGTTTACTCTATGTTAAATGACTAGCTTAGATTTGTGAAAGTTGTTTATAATTATTTACAACAATACGTTTTTAAATAAACATTTTCAATCTAAAGTGCTCGTGATTTTCCAGCAAGCATCTTGAATAGAAAGGAAGCATTAAATGATTAATTATACTGTCAAAACTACTGTTTGCCGATTGGTTTGAAAAGTATGACAATCACTAGATCCCGGGGAGAGCTCCACTTGGAAAATGGGCCAGGTGAGATGGCGGAGAAGGGATTATCTGAAGTTTGCAGATACTTCTCATCCCCCTTCTTCAACCTCTCGAAATGAGCTCTTTATTTAACAAAATTACTCATCAAAACACGAGAAGTTGGCTTATTCAATAATTTTGACTGAAGTGTTTGACTGCACGTAATGTTTTTTTATTAATAATTAATTAAGTCAAAATTAATCATAAATAAAACAACTGCTAAAAAATTGTAAGAGGTTCAGCACTCAGATCCATCTGACTGGATCTATTAACAAACACAGTACAGAGAGTATAATGAAAGTGAGACTTAGGTCATAACAATAATACAGTAATAACTACTGCCAAGAAGAATAGTTTAAATTCAAACATAGTCTGGATACAAAATACAAGACGTCAACGTTAGCACAAATTAGATGCCTCGGAGCGATTGGCTAGAGGGAGAAAACTGTACAATTATTTCACATGTTGTCAAACTAACAAGAAAGTAACAACCACCATGTTACAAAATCTACCTACTTTACAAATCTTCATCCAGGGAGAAATAATAATCATTTGCCCAAAGACTTAAGTAAGTTAGCATCAGGCTTCCCTACCTAGGTCGGAAGCTATAATAAGCTTCCTGAAATACCACCTTGTGTTTAGAATAACTCTCATTAATCAAGAAGAAAAGAATGGCGTTTGTTTCAGTTATATTAAGGATTGGTCATTGCAAAACAACCGAAAAGCAAGAATTGGCTTCCATTGTTGAATTTGTGACAACAAAAACTGACTAGAATCAGGGTTAATTGGGTTTTATAACTGCTGAAACAATTAGTATATATTAGTGACGACATAATAATTTACTTCGGTTAAAACTATAATTTTTTTTTGTCAAACACACGGTACAAAATTTTTATAACGAAGAAGAGCATAAATAAGCATGCTTGCACAAAAACTTTCCAAAAAAATAAGGCGTTCTTAATGGTATGTTTTCATTACTTCGGCTGAGGAAACGCTTCTAAATAAATCAAGTGAAAAGGATTATCATGGTCCAGGCCATTAAGTCAGAAATAAAAAAGACATATGGAGAGAGAGCGAGAGAGACAGTGAGAGAGAAGGTATCCACTTCTTATCTCTCTGTGCTCTAATTACCTGTACCTTCCCAGCGAGGACCTTTTAAACGGGACTTACCCGTCCGAAAATCAGTGAGCACGCTTACACCTTTTTTCCCCTCCGTTCGTTTTTTGCGTGTCAACCCTTTTTCTGAGTCTAACCGGAAGGAGAGTTGAAGATAAGGACTTGAAGGTACAGGAGGTTTCTGCTCTTATCACATTGACTGATGTCTGGCACTACAGCGCTTTTTTAATTCGTCCTTCTATATAGTCCTAATAGTAAAAATTCGTATTAATGTACGTGAAAGGACTTCCTTCAATTACATACTATAAGATAACTTATAATGTTTTTTAATGTATTAAATTTAATTGGTGTTAAAACCATTTCTGTATTAATATATACATTTAATAAATAATAAATTTAATATAAAAACTGGCACCTGACATTAGTATTATAATCATACAAATAAACAAAATAATAAAATACATTTCCAAAATTGATTTAAAAAATGTAGTTATAGATATATACAATTAAAGACTCTATAAACATACATATAACTAAACTACTTTGGCGGGTCTGTGGGGTTCTCCATTTTCCGTCAAGTCCATCACGCATACTCTACCATTCACACTAATAAGTACAAAAAGAAAGGGAGAGAAAATGAGAAAGATAGAGAGGGAGATGGAGGAAGGGAAGGAAAAAATAAAGAGAGTGAGTGATGATATACATTGGGAGTCAAAAAAGCTTCTCTCTTTTTTTCCTTTTTTTACAGCAAATACTACTGGCAATCGTTACAGTTTTATTTTTTTAGTTTGTTGGTTACTGGATATTTTTAAATAAAAAGATAAAACTAAATAAAAAAGTAAACTGAGGAAACTAATTTACCAAAAATGTGTTATGAAGTGTTGAATATAATGCTTCCTATTCTTAATTCCTACAAATTATCTGGCATAATTGGGCACCTTTCTCTCTTTTTGACAACTCGTCCCAACGGTCTTCGATAGGGTTTATGTCGGGGTTACATTTTGGCCTTTCCAAACATGTTCCAAGTAGTCACCCACACATCTTCAATGTATCTCGCAGCTATTAGGGAACCCTCGATGAAGATCAAATTTGTGCGTCTTTCCGGAGAACGATTTGCGAACGTCTTGCCGAAACCTTAACACAAACTTCTGCATGGCTTCTCCGGAGTGAAATTGTGGCAGCAACATGTCCCTCTCCAGCTCTTCTCTAAACCCTCTCTCTGCCGTCAGAAGACGGTCTTACTCATCCTAAAACAAGATTTTAGTAAATCGTTCTGGACCAATGGCAAGCTTATGATATTCTTGGCCATACAGTACGTAAACTGGCATTAAAATTTCCAACTTGTTGAGGTCGTTGCTTGGTCTCAGGATAATGGTGAATATGAAGATGCTGTGTTTATGAACCTACAAAGTTTTTTAAGCCATATAATTATTTTTTCTCTTATTTGTTATGAACTGGTTTTATGAATAATTTTAGAGCTTTAGATGGTCTAGATGGTCACTATTCTGTGAAAGACTTAGCCACTTGTGTCATAAAAATGTTTTTTGTTTTTTTTATAACTCCATTTATGTTTTTAAATTATGTAATACCTAAATAGGAACCTGGTCGGCACAAGCATTAAAGGCTTTTTATAAGTTTTCTTTTACATTATAACCTTTCAATCGTTTCTTTTTTTTAATTCTTCATATTGGGTGGAATTAATAAACATAGATCGGCATTTGATAAGATTAAAAATAGTTCTTTCTTGTAGGAAATTTAATGCAGAATTAAAAATTGTAGTTAAAATTGGAACAGATGCTCTAGATATTGTAAAAAATGCCAATTTATTGCTTAAGAATTAGATTTTTGCAAAAAAACACGTAAAAATCCGACCGGATTGAAGTAAAACAGTTCGGTTGTTTGCATTTTAGTCCATTAAGGATGTACTATAACCCAATTTTTTCGGTTTTATGCTGGACCACCCTGTATATAATTTATTGAGAAAAAATTACACAGGAACAAAATACTAAATTTCATAACATATTCTGCATGGAATTGAGATGATAGCAGGTATTTTATAAATATATTTAATTTTTTTAACGCAAAACCTATAAAAATAAATAAAATAATGAAATTTGTTATTTTTTCACCAACATATATTACTAGAAAAATCTATAATTATACGTGTAATTATTGCATAAATTTTTGTAAAGCCAATTAATCCGAAATGTCCATGTGTGTTGTGAAATACATGACGAAATTGTAGGAGTCGTAGAGAGGAAACTTAGCCTAATTGGGGCTTGGAACCACGTGTAATATGTCAGGCTGAAGCTCATCGTAATTGATAATTGGATAGATTTGTGATTTCAGGGGTCGGATTAGAGAAAGCCGCGGTTTGCGAGGAGGTGTATCCTGGCCTCACATTGTATTTAGTCTGTGTGGGACAATATATCAGTTCAACATTACACAGCTAGACTTGGTGCTAGAGACAATGACTTACACACCAACAACGTTAATGTATGACTATTAATCAACGATGTCCCAATTGATAGCGGTTAAGGCAAATATAAGTTTAATTTAGTGAAATTTTCCTCGCAGGCTGGGTAATGATAAATTGATCAAACTCTTCTCATGTAAGATAGGGCACAGTGAAAAGATAAATTTCAACGATCCGCGTTAATCAAAATATATTTCAATAATTATCAGCCCCTTAATCTCAATCAAGCTTGTTTGACACACCAGGCAAAGAAGAGCGAAGTTGGTCAGAAAGCGTGCTAAGAATCGTGAGGGTAGGTGAAAAACATGTTGGAAAATTGTTGGGCAAAGTTGAATGCGCCATAACGAAGATTGAGCTGGAAGAAAAATAACTAATGGCATTACATTCACAGCCTAACTCGCACATAGAAAAAGAAAAATTATATCCCATATTCCTGTATGACATTTTTTCCATATAAAAAAGTAGACGTTCTCAAATTCCTTTCAGCAATTACCTCATTTAAGTCAATGTTTCCTTACATTGCATTCTCTGTGCAGTGTTTTATCAATCGATTTTTAGCCTCTTCTAATATTTTTTGTTTTCCTCGGCTAAAGTAAAATTAAGTTTCAGTGTGCCTTGATGGTTACTTTACTTACAAATTTTAAAATTATACAAGTTCAGAGTTAACTAAAACTTTTTAATGGCAAAATCCATTTATTCATGATAAAAATACTGGCAAGCCGCGAGTACTCAATGCTCTACCATCAGACTTCTCACACTAAACATTCACCCTAGCAGATACAGTAGATCAGTTTTATACAGGGTGAATTTAACTTCTGTTATTTTTTTATTGGGTCGTTTAAAAAAATCGAGACACGTAAACTTTTCTTTTCTGTCTAATTTCTCATAGGCTAATAAGTACTGATCTAATTCTCCAGGATAGTGACATAAGAATAAGGGTTTGACTATAGATTAACTATTTCAAACGACAAGAAACCATCATTTTTAAAGGGATTTTGACGCTGAATGCAACGGTTTTTAAACGATTTTTAATTTCGAGCAACCTTCCTCAAGGAATTCTCAATAACTATTTCCGAACAGTGTTTTTCAAAAAATTGAATTCATTTCCTACTTCTTCAACCACGAAAGGTTTTTGTCAAATTCGCCATATCTCTACTCACTTATATAATAGTATATATTATATACGAATGAAATCCTCCAAAAAGCTATTTTTTAAGCTTTTAAATGGCTTATGTACAAAAAAATATGGATATACTGATTGTATTGGATCTTCTTGAGGTCATTTTACATATATAGAACATTTGAATAAAGAACATAACTATTGGGTTTCACTAAGCTTTCGGCGAATGTTTCGCCATCATCAGGGTCATTTATTTTTAAAAAAACAAAATTTACAAGAACAGAGTTATATAACACATCTTATATAAATATATTACAAAATACAATTACGTACTTAACCCAGTTGTTAGGAAAATTCTATTTATTGCACATGTTTATTGTTTTTTTGAAGTGAAGGTGAAAATGAATTTATAAACTAAAAAACAAAAACCGTCTTGCTTAAAGTCTAGTGACCCTCATCGGTCATCCTTTGGTTTCATTTTTTCATAACTTAACACTAAATCTCAGGTAAAAGTATTTCTTTATCACAGATACGTTATATATATATATACTCGTCCCAACGGTCTTCG
>NW_019392692.1:830614-833716 GCF_000648675.2 Cimex lectularius
TATATATTACACAGGGCGGGCGACCAGGACCCGAGGGGTTAAAAGCCTGAGTAGGCCCGTACCCCATCCCTAGAAGGTCCGGGACCTGGTCGGCTCACGAGTCCTGTATAAACCTATTGGACCTATTCACAAACCCCAGGATTGTGGACCATTTTATCCTGGGGAGTGTTTTGGTTATGTCCTCTCCTTCGAAAGTATTAAATCTTTCCCTAGCATACCTATCGCATTCTGCGAGGTAGTGTCGAGCCGTTTCTTCTTTTGTTTCGCAGAAGCGGCAGAAGGGGTCTGGTAGAGTACCCATTATGAAGAGGTGTCTTCTCAAGGGGCAATGGCCCGTCAGGATACCTATCAGCCTCCTTATTCCCCTCCTAGAGTTAGAGAGTAACCATTTCGTTTCTTTAGGTTTGATTTCCTTCAGATTGCCTGCATCCGGGGGACATATTCCATTCCTTAATGAATTGTTTCATGCCCCAGCTACCTATACTCTCTAACTCTTTTTGCTGTGCTTCTCAAAAATACCGGTTGTGATCCGACAAACGCCGTATTTGATCCTTCCTTGGCCAGACTGTTCGCCTCCTCATTGCCATAGTGCCCCTTATGAGCAGGTATCCATATGAGGGTTACCCTATTCTCATACCTGGTGATAATATGATTATAACATGGTAAGGGACCTATCCGTGTTATCAATCCCGGTTTGATTAGACACACCAACGTCACTTTGCGCTTTATTTCGATTCATGAACATTTGCAGGATTCCCGAATATGCCATGATGGAGCCCAGTCGATCCATTTGTAAATTACAAGTATTTTTCGTAACATGAACAAAGACTTTTTCCAAAAGTAGTCGTCTCTCCAAGTTCAACTCTCTGCCCAGGATCCCAGGGGAGTCCAACGTCAAGAAATGACCACTTTCCGTCGCATGTGTTGCGAATCCCGTGGTTTTCATTCTATTTATACAGTCCAGTCTATGTTGGTTCATTCTTATCTCTACTTTTTGTTTTGTTTGCCCAACATATTGGATACGGCAACCCGCTCATGACACCTTGTAAATCACACTCGACTGTGAGCTTATTGGCTCCTTCGCCTTTAGGTTTGAATACAAACATCTAAGGTTATTTTTAAATTTATACGTGATACCAATTTCCCCCATCTTATCTTTAAACAATTTCTTGATTTTCGGGGGATACATTAGGAACATATGTGATTGATCTAAATGAAATTGATTTATCACTCCCCTCCATCATGACATTGGGGGTAATTAGAGCAGTATTCTGAACATATTTTTCTTTAAATTCATTTATGAGCCTACTTGCCAGTGCAAACGGGTAGTGGTTTGTTTTTAGCATTTTGTGGACCTTGGCTACATTTTGTTCCAGATATTTTGAGTCGCTCAGGCCCAAGGCTCGGTTTATCAAATTTCTGGCACAGTTCACCTTTAGAGAGAAAGGATCGGAAGAAAATCCAGGAACATATCATTGCTAGTGGGCTTTCTGTACCAATTGGTGTAATCATTTCTTTCAATGACCAAATGCAAGTATGGAAGTTTACCATTGTCCTCCTCCTCCACTGTAAACTTTAGGGCCCCATGGTAGGAGTTTAACAGTCTAAGCATTTCTTGAACATAAACTCTTGGTATAATGCTTAAAAGGTCATCAACATATTTTAATAATAATTTAATTTCAAACGGCAATTGTAACAGAACCCACTCCAAAAGATCGGTCATAACCAGTTTTTTAGTATATAGATTCATTTTCACCTTCACTTCAAAAAAACAACAAACATGTGCAATAAATTTAATTTTCCTAACAACTGGGTTAAGTACATAATTGTATTTTTGTAATGTATTTATTACATGTGTTATATAACTCTGTTCATGTAAATTTTGTTGTTTTTTTAATAAATTAGGCCCTGATGATGGCGGAACATTCGCCGAAAGCTTGGTGAAACCCAAAAGTGATGTAATTTATTCATCTGTAAAATGACGTCAAGAAGATCCAATACAACATCAAACTACATTAAACTACGCAGGTCGATCTACGTCAACTAAAATGGATATGATATGTAACAATAAATGGTAATAAGTACACCAATTCATTCTTCACATATAAACTTGAACACATCTTGTCTTCAATAAAAAACAGTTTTAAAGTCTTGGTAGTAGAAGATTTCTAATTCCTGTTTATAGAAGGAAAGGATCTACATTGAAGATTTATTGAAGGGGAATGAAAAAGGCCTTCAAACGCCCAGACCGGTTTGATACAATTAATCATTGCTAATTAACTGAACTCGACTTCAAAACCAAGCCTTCGTTAAAACCTGTTTAATTTACACGGAAGAACGGCCTGGCTGAAATTCCCAACAGTGCTCACCTTTGTCACTTCAGCAATTCTAAATAAGTACAAAATCGTCCAAGACGGTGTACTGAAAGAGTTAAAATCACATCAGCGTTTTACAAAAATACACGGTAAGAGATTCAACAGAGACCCTCACGCTATTTCACCAATAGAAACTATTTAATAGGCTTTGTTGGCGAATTGTTTGATTGAAGTAGAGATTTGGTACGATCCTCAAGTCCTCGGAACCGATCTTAGTCCTAATAGTGTTACATTAAGTCTGAGCCAGTGCTTACTTTGCCTAAGTATGGGCCAAATCACCTTAATCCTCAGTTAGCGAGCCAACTTAAACCCTTACAAGCTAACTGTTCCAAACATTTCCCTGGATATAGTAATACGTTTATTTCACCTCACCCTTATTTTCTCTTATTTCTTGTTTAGAATATCCTTCCGATTCCGTGTTTAATAAACTGTCTGATTGTTAATTCACTACTTTCGTGGTCCGCTTGACCAATTAATACATGACAATTAATAAAGGTTTTTAGCTGAGATGAAAAAAGGTAATGGCACGAGAGGGATTCGAACCCACGACCTTCGGCTAGATACGCCGCTGCTCTACCACCTGAGCTATCGTGACCTCGATCCACTCGGACATCAATTCCCCATCTCAACCCCACCTTATGAGTTTTCCCTCCTTTTGCCATTTTTCAAATGTCGTGTAATCGGTTTGGATTCTCGACGACAATTGAAATGGCGACGGAGAGCTTTA